>NC_091834.1:106202894-106504198 GCF_037783145.1 Equus przewalskii
TCTTTAAGGGTGCAATGAAGAGGACGTGGTGATGCATTAGGTATGGGAAGTGTCGAGGATGAGTCCTGGGTTTCAGGTTCATGAAGTTGGTTGGGTGATGTCATTCTCAGAGATGTGAACACAGGAGGGGGTGAGAGAGGTGAGCACCATGTAAACTGAGGTAGCGTGGTGAGATAAGCACTCTGTAAAGAAGAGGAGAAACCCAAAGGAAATGAGTGAAAGACCACGCGTATAATGAGATGAAGACTCTCCCATGGAAAGGAGGCAGTGAGTGCAAAGGCCCTGGGTTCAAACACATCAGGGAGACTGAGGGAGCTCCCAGGAGGCCGGAAGGTAGGAGGCGAGGGAGGCGGCTGGGATGGGACAGAGCCTGGAAACAAGAAGCACTCAGTAAATGTCAGATAGTGGCCTCCTGTGGCTTCTCAGAGTGCCCCCAGTGTGCAAGGTGTCCAGTCTGTGAAGCATGGATGGGTCACCCTTCAGTAAAGTCAAGAGTTACTTTTATAGTATGAATAATTACCTCTGAATGTACTTCTCCATTACCGATTCTTTCCCCTCCGATGACTTAAGTCACTGCTTGTAAATCACTGTTCTCCCTTATTCAGATTTCTTCTTTCAAGCCTAAAATTTCCAATTTATCAAGTTTCTTCTCCAAACTAAGGTTTAAAACTAGAGCAAAGAAGCAATAATAATGAGCTAGAAACAGCACGTTGGTGTAGTGATAACAAAACCTAGAATTAGATTTTGATCTATAAGAAATATAAAACTCATTATTGTGCTACTCAATTTTGCCATTTTTCTCTGGGTCAAGTCTGTTTCAAAAAGAACCTTCATTATATAAAATCACAGAATACCTGTCCCACAGCGAGAGGGAGATAGATCAGGTAATTGAAGTCCACGGGTAATCCAGAAACCTCATTTCAGTTCAATTTCAAAACTTTCTGCCATCAATACTTTATTATATCCACTCTCAGGTCCCGAAATTGGTTGATTTATGAACTTGGATGAGTTTCTCGGCCTCTCTAGACCTCCGTGTCCTCAGTTATCAAGTAGAGAGACTACGGAGACGATTCCTGTGTGCCCCCACCCCGAGCGGCAGTGCCCCTGCAATCCCAGGACCCTCACCTTTCCTGCATCCCACAGTGCAGAGTGTGGAGAAGCCACCTCAAAAATCGGGTGCACAGACAGACACCTAAGACACTG
This sequence comes from Equus przewalskii, assembly GCF_037783145.1. Classification (NCBI taxonomy): domain Eukaryota; kingdom Metazoa; phylum Chordata; class Mammalia; order Perissodactyla; family Equidae; genus Equus; species Equus przewalskii. The sequence continues at coordinate 106,204,098 of NC_091834.1, forward strand.
ATCCATTTTGTGGAATCTTAGATCCAGACCGAAGTTTTCAGGCTATTGTAAATCACGCCTTAGAGTAAGACACTTCTAGCCAATAAAGCAGGATGTTGTGACTTTGTTCCACGTAAACACATAGATAAAAGAGGGAGAGAAGCCAAATACAGGGGCTTTAAATGCCTGTCAGGAAATGCTTAACTAGGAGATAATTCTGTGGTTGAGAAAACCAAGAGATGGATGATAACAGAGAAATCCCAGCTATAGGAGATGCATCAAAGTTCTCCAAGGACAGCAGAAATATTTAGAACGTCACTAATTTTAACCCTTTAATTTACCAAGGACTGTCACCCCAGTCTAGTGGGTAATATTTTTTGTGGTTACATATTTTGAGTTTAATAATAACAAAATGTTAGAGATTCTTTCCCCAAAATTCACATTACAACGATGTGTGTAGACCAGTTATTCTCAGTCCTGGCTGCAGACTGGAGTCACCAGAGGGGTTTTAAAATGCTTGTGCCAAAGTCCCACTCCAGCAAGTCTTATTTAATTGGACTGGAGTGCAACCTCAGCTTTGAAATTTAAAGAAAAACTCTAGATGGTTCTAATGTGCAGCCAAGATTGAAAACAGTCAAAAGTCAGGAATCAAAACGGAGGAAAAGACATGACAAATAAAAAACGGGATGCCGGCTAATCCAATTCAAAATCACTTTCTTCTTAGCTTCCAGAACTGTATGTAACCAGAGACAGAAGAGGTTTCAGTCCTACAGGACGCTGAGTTCCAGTCAATAAGCATATAATTATATTTCCATTTCTTTTCTTCAGGCAAATCTTCCCACTGTGCAAATGATTCAAATGTTGCTCTATTGTCAATCTACTCAAAATGTCTGGGTCTCGTTGAGTGACGGGTCCTTTATGTTTCCTTCTACTCCAGTAAGGTTCATGAGAAACACGCCTAAAGCTAGTACTCTGCATCACTGAATCAGGCTGCCACAGCCTCACATCCAGCCGGGAGGTACCAGGGTTACGCAGGCGGGTGTCTCAGCTATGTGTTGGATTAAATTCTCAACGTTGATATTCAGTTATGTAACCTTGAGACAAGTTACTGACTGTTTCTCACCCGGATCAAGTGAAGACGCAGCTGCTGACGCACAGGCCCGCCGTCAGGGGCACGGCAGCCCTCTGTTGTGGCTGCGTTTCAGTCTGTGCCCTCTTGGACAGGACCAAAGGAAAGCCAAGACGACGTCGGGGCCACAACACAGGGACTAAAATATAGTGATTCTCTAGTCGTCTGATTAATTCGAACTGATATTTTAAACTCAAGGTCTCTACTGTGCTTGAAGGAACAAAAAGATTCATAAAACAAAAATGTCCTTCTATCCAGGGTACTCAGTATCCAGGGTACTCAGCATCCAGGGTACTCAGTAAGAATGCCTAAAAATGCAGCACACGAGGCTGGCAAGCTTACCGGTCCTTCCAGAGCCAGGCGCTTGTGGACCCGTGTTCCACCAAGGATGAGATTCCTTCTCCACCAGCTTCCATCCACCCTGTGCAAGAGGTGAGCATCTCTGTGCCTTGGACCCTCCGAGATATCAGGTGGGAGACCAAATGAGTTCTTTTATAAATATATATTGTTTTTGTAGTGAGAAAAAATAAAATTTTTTTAAAAAAGAAAAACCCAATGATCTAGAGTATAGGAATGCTCATAAAACACTGGCAGAGGTGTAAATTGGTAAAACATTTGGATGGAAAATTTGATGGAGGAAATTTGAAATTTTTAAAAAAAGCATATTCTTTGACACTGCAATTTCACTTCTAGGAATTTGTTTTCAGGAAATAATTTAAGATGTATGCAAAAATTTAGCCACTAGGCTGTCCATCTCAGCATTAATTTCAGTAGACAAAAAGGAAAACAATTTTGATATCCAACAATAGGTTACTGTTTGGCTAAATTATGGTCTAGTCACGAGGTGAAATAAATGCTATTTGGACATTAAAAATTATGTCTGAGTGGTCAAATAATGAACACTTTTAATTTTCTTCTTAAAACTGCTGGAACTTCTGAAAACTTTCCACAGACATGTTTATAATCAAAAGAAAACTCCGCAAACACTGTTGTAGAAAGATACATATCAACATAGAAAGATGCTACTAGTATATCATTAAGCACAATGTACAAAACAGCATTTGTAGTTTATCCGTCTGTGCTGTGTGTGGATCTACAGGAACATGCGTGTCCACACAGACGTGCACGTGTGATGTTACAGTGCCAGCACAACAGCCTGGAAGGTGCTGTAGGCTCTGATTACAGCTAAATGTTAAAGCAGTCATCTCTTGATAGAGGAGTTGTGGGTGAATTTTATTTTCTCTTGATTGCTTATCTGTATTTTCTACCAAGAACATGTGCTACTTAAATACTACTTTTTTTAAATAATGAGTTTTTAAAAAATAAATAAATAATAAGAGTTTTAAAAATAAGTATGTATGGAGTATTTCAGGGCCTCACTCTTAGGTCTTTGCTCCAAATTTCAAGAAAATCCCTCTCTCCTAGAAAACGCTGACAGATAATATTAGCCCGGAAGTGCACGGTGAATAGGAACACGGGTGCGATGCTGTACGACTCAGAGATCAGGGAAGGCTCCACAGAGGAGACGGGACAGGGTTGGCTCCCGCAGGAGGAGTGGGCTCCGGTGGGGAGAGGGTGGGCATCCACAGGAGAGAACAGCCCTGCTAGCCAGGACCGCAGAGAGAGAGGACCCGGCGTGCCCTTTCCTGAATGCACCTCTCGCTGCCCCTCGCTGCACAAAGGACCAAGTGCAGGCTCTACACAAACACCCTCCAGGCTCCTGCTCACCACGCAGGTCTCAGCTTCCTCCAGGGCCTCCCTCCCGATCCCTGAGATTAGAAAGACACTTACACAGCATTCTTCACTCCTCCATAATAACAGTAGTGACACTTTACCTTAATTACATGACTGTAGGTTCAGGAGGGCAAGGGCTGAATAAGTTTCGTTTGCAGCTATATCCCTACCACCTACTGTGGTGTGTAGCACACAGTAGGGACTCAAGGAATATTTTCTGAATGAAAATGAACGACTTGCCCATCAATCCTCTCCTAGTCAGACCAGTGAGACTGAAGCAAGAGTAAAGCTTCACACAGGCACAGGTTCACAAAGGCTGTGGATTTAGCAGGTGCTGAGTACTTATATGGAAGGCTCAGTTTTACCTAGTTAACTAAATTCATGCACAACCCATGAGTATACACAGCTGGCCTTACCTGTAGTGGGCTGTCTACAGAGAAGGGCAGAAATCCTCCCCTCCTCTGAGGTGACCTCCCCAGCACTTACTATCAGGGCTCAAAATTCCGAACATAAGTCATCCATTTGAATTTAACACATTAAAGACCTACACTAAAATGCAAATATATATTCATAGAGCATATTTCACCATTATCAACCTTCAACACTTAGCACTAAGGGGTTCTCTTTCACATAGAGGCTATATCCAAATGAGATTTCAGAGAGTTTATGACAGTATAGACATAATAAGACCAAAATCAACCAACACTGAGAAAAAGAGGAAAGTCAAGAAGTAAAGACCGGCAGTGGGGGTGAGGGAGGTCACTATATATCTATCTACCTACATAAATGGATGGATGGATGGATGGATGGATGATTGGATGGATGATTGGATAGATAGATAGATGGATAGATAGATAGACGGATAGTTTAGACTTCCTGGCAGTCAAGCCAGAGTGGAGTTACATCATCCTTATTTGAAGTAAATACGCTAGCTCTTGTGAAGACAGAAGTTTTTTTGGTCCTGAGCTATAAGAGGGACATTGAGCAATGTGATCTGAACAATGCCATCAATGAAAGTTTCATTTAAAATGCAAAGTTAAGCTACATGTGGCTGCCTCTTTATTGGCCTTCTGGGCGTAGTGCTGAAGCAGAGCTATGCCCATCTACTTCTCTAAGGGTCCACTTGACGTGCTCCACATAGCCGTATCTATCCTTAAAATGGAGACAATGATGGGGAGTGCTATAAATGATTAGCAGACTTTACATCATCATTTCAGCCAAGATTTCCGTAAGAGTCATAGAGAAGACTATTGAAATTGAGAGATTTTCAACCACGTAGATGGCAAAGACTGTTCCATGGAAAAGGCCAAGGAACCAAACTTGTCTACTGGCCACGTGGAGGGAGGTGGGAAGTAGGAGAAACCTGAGGCAGAGCCAGTGTTTGGGAGGACATAAGTGGCTTCCTGAGGCCACAAAGTCGGTACCAAGCAAGCCGTGATTTAGCTTACTTGTCTCGGTATTACCGAATTCCACCTCTTCCAGGGTAGAACTTCAATGTCCTTCTGGTGTTATACGTGCCAATCGAGTACATAGAAAATGAACCACTGAATAAGCACATTTACTCATTTTAATAGAAGTAATTGATATATCCATCTAAGTGCCAGAGGAAAACCACCAAAAATGATTATTTGTGTTTGGGCAAAATTACAATTTAGATGAGATTCTTGGCCATAATTTGTTAAATCAAGAGCTTCTTGATACCACTCCAGAGACATGAATGCAGGGTCTTGATCATCAGCCTATAGGAAAAGCACTCAATCTGTCTAAAAGAAATGTACAAATGTTACAGTACAAGTTAAATATACAAGAGGCTAGATCTCAATGTTGGTTTACACCATTTAATATGGGAATTTGATAAATTAGAAAATCATTTTTGCCCTCCTGATTCTCATGATTGAGATTTGGCATTGGGATAAAACATCTGAAAAATCATTTAAAAGCTTAAATCAATATTAAGATCATCCAAATTGCCCAATTAACAATTTCTGTATATCAAGTCAAAGGTTGATGGTGGATACATAAATTCTATGAAATGTCTTGAAAGATTCCTGACAGTTTTTTTCTATTAGTTGAAGCAATCTGTGTTTTACAATTAGAACTAGGAATTAGAAAGGAACAGTAATGGGAGAAAGAAATGACCCGAGACAGGCTTTAAAGGACAGACAAGCCTAGGAGGCCTCCACGGTTTGGGACCCTGGGCATGATGGTGCCAGTTGCAAGGGACATATGTCAAGTTTTCCGAGTTGGCCTCAGCTCCTGAGTGTGAGTTGTGGGGGAGAGGCTGTCCCCGCTCCATGTCTCACCACTTTCCCGAGGAAGCATCAGGCTCTCAGATTCCCTTCTCTGGCAGAGGCTGAAGGTGAATGGTGAAGGACAAGTCTCAAACAGGTGCACAATTCATCGCAAGTCCAGCCTGGGAGACCAGCACGTTGCTTTAGGTCAGGAGTGGGTTATGACCGATTTTTCTTAGTCCTGTTTTAACATTCTTACCAAATTTAAGGAGCTGGCTGGGAAAATCTGAGTCTGGCCAGATTAACAAGAAGAGTATCTCCTTTTCAGGCTATAATGTATTTTTGTATGCAGAATTCTTTCAAAAAAAATATGCCAATTTATTAAGTACACTAAACAGTTGTAAATTTACATTGAAGTGAGGCAGCGTGCCTTCCTCAATGATGGTTATGGACTATACTTTAAAACAGCAACTTTCAATGTGTAACTTTTCCATCAATCACACAAACACACACCTGAAAGAGTTTACTCCTCATACAACACACAGTTGCCTCCAAGAAAATAGAGACTTTTTCTAAATCTTTAGAAATTAGAAAATCTTGAAGGTTCCTCTAGTATAGCATTTGGGGCTAAGATAGCATAAAACATTTTTTCCCCAAAAGCAGACTTTCCATTTTTCCATAATTGTACTTCAATCACATATTTGGATAATCATCAATGACAGTCCTGCAAACACTTACCAACCCTGCGAGACTAATTTCCTAGTGGAAATTCTGTCCAGAGCGCTGCCCTCTGTCCATCTCCCTCCTCACCTGCTTCCTGGGTGAACGCGCCAAATCCTTTGCCTTCCAATGTTCTTCCCTCGATACTCCCCATCAGAGTCGGCACCCCCACCCACCGAGTGGCTCAAATTCCTAAAACCAAGATCATCCTTGAGTCCTTCTTTCCCTCCACACTGCAAGACACATTGGCCTTGTCCCAGCCTTCAGCTATGCAAATGCCATTTCCACCTGCACCTAAATCGCTCTGCCCCGGGCCTTTGCATGGCTCGCTCCTTCCTGCCACTCAGATCTAAGTTCACATGCTGACTCTTCCTTGCGGTCTCCTCTAACCCTCCGATTCCCATCCTCCTAACTCTGTCTCTCCAGCACATCTTTTGTTTTCTCCATAGCATTGCTCATTGTCCTCGGTTATCAATTTGTCATTCATTTGCGTGTTATCTGTCTCCCCGACTAGAACATGAGTCCCATGAGAGCTGGGGTGGGCTGTCTTGTTCATCCCACCACCCAGAGCAATGCCTAGCACGTGGCGGGCGATCCGTGAGTATTGAACGGACACATTTATGTGAGGCTTTTTGATACTAATAAAGAGATACGGTGTGTTTTAGAAATGAAGTACCCAATGGCCTGAATAGCATGCTTCCCACCTGAGAGAGAATTTCATAAAAGGATTCCAGAAATGTGGAAGGGAAGAGAGAAGTGATGGGCACACCAGCTACCAACTGCCTCAACCAGGAGCCAGTGCTTTCGCTCACGTTCCCATTTGCTAGAACTAAGTCACATGGCTCCCACCCGCTGATGCTCGAACCTCGGGAACAGTGCCTTCCTGGGAGCAGAGGCACAGGGAATGGCGGTGAACTTATGCACTTCCTTGGCCCCAAGGAGAATCAGGAGAGAATGTTCCCATTTTGAGGAAGCACAAGAGACTGAGGCAACAGATAGTCTCATGACCAAGAACTTGGAGGCATGAGAATATTGGGCTACAAATTTCACACGTAGGGGCTGGCCCCGTGGCTCAATGGTTAAGTTCGTGCGCTCTGCTTCAGCGACCCAGAGTTTCCCCAGCTCGGATCCTGGGCGCAGACACGGCACTGGTTGTCAGGCCACGCTGAGTCAGCATCCCACATAGCACAACCAGAGGCACTCACAACTAGAATATACAACTATGTACTGGGGGGCTTTGGGGAGAAGAAGCAGCAAAAAAAAAAAAAGAAGATTGGCAAGACATGTTAGCTCAGGTGCCAGTCTTTAAAAAAACAAAAAAGAGAATTCTTTAAAAAAACATTTCACATGTACTATTAAAGTGTTATTAAATGGTAGTTTTACGTTAAATGACATTGGGGGGGCATTTTGAATATTCTCATGAGTACTACACTAAGGGACTATGACGGCAACCGTCCATTTCCTTCCCCCATTTTTGAGCTTGTTCTGTTCATACAGAGTTTCCTCTCAAAGGGTCTTCCCTCTGACCCTCCCCTACGGATTCATGTGCGCATTCTGGTCATCAGCACGCCCTCTGTCGGGCAGTCTGGACTCTAAGCAGAGTCCTCCTCAGGCTCAACCTCCAGCGGAATCCATTCTGCCCCCAGCACTGTGCTGTGTACCTGTGCACTTGGCCTGAGGCTGGTCTAAAAGAAGAAGGGGACTGCGAGCTTTTGTGTCACTGCACATCCTACAGGAAAGTGGCCTCTTCAGGGGGCGGGCCAACAGGTGTACACAGCAGGTCCTTTCAGTGCCTGGCCACAGTCTGCCCTCGAGATCAGCACAGACAGCCCACAAACAGGACACATCCCTGCCTCTGTCTGTCTGAAGACATCCTTTTGCCCCTGGAGTGTGCAGCCTAAACACAAAGGGTAAACCAGAAATGTAAGGGAGTTCACGCCCCCAAGACAACCTCAACTGATGCTAGAGGGGAGCTGTAATAAATACCTCCTCCTCAAGGGGACTACCCTGCAGCGTCCTCCACACGGGGTCCCCAGTGGGACTAAGCCCCAGCCGCCGACAGCAGACACCTACTCATAAACACACCCCTATGGGTAGAGCCAGATTCTTGACAGGTTTGCCGTCTGTGCCTCATGGTCACACAGAGCCCCTCACTTAGATGGGTCCCGTGCTTGGTTTATGCTCTGCAGTGATTGTCTTGAAATTTTTAATCACTGTCAACAAAGGGTTGCATTTTCATCTTGCAGTGGGCACTCCAAATTATGGGGCTTGTCTGGCCTATGGGTCTCCTCCCTCAGGAGGTTTATTAGGGTCAAACAAGCCACTTGCATCCAGATCCTTCTCTCAGGGGCTGCACTTAGGGAAACACAAACTAAGATGGCAGAAAGCTCTCCTTGCCTCTCCCTGCACTCCTCCTCCTATCCGCCTCCTCCAGGTTTCCTTCAATCCTGGAAATATCACAACACATCAGAAGAGTGTTGAGTTCTACAACTCAGTTCTGGTCCGCCCACGTTCAACGGCTCACTACAATGAGCAGAGATTTACACAGACGTGTACGCTGTAGCAACACAATAGAATGGTCTTCTTGACATTCACTGACCACTCCAAGAACCCTTCCCACGTCAGACCCTTGGCATTTACTGCCCTTCTGGAAGGTTCTTCTCCCCATTATAACTGTGTAACACAGAAAAATACGCATGTGCTCAGACTGCTTCTACACAAACTACACCTGGGATATCCGCATGAAGATTCTTTGCTTTATCAATGATTTACCACAGGTTTCCTCTGGACTAAAGCCTCCCAAAAACACAGGAAGTGCTTTCACTCATTTCAATCGCCATCTGCCTTCATTCTCAGAGCATACCTCTAGCATAAAGTAAAATGTACCCTTAATAAAGCTGACAGTGAACCCAAAATTAACTTCCAAAATACTTACCATGTGTCACTGTGCTCCATTAGGAGGCAAAAATTTCCCATTTAATTCCACTTAACTGTGGAATCTCAGAGGACAGCACCTTTATCTCACGGACAGTCTGTGGGAAGAAAAAGTTTTATCAAATATCCAGTATTGGGCCATTTCCTGGGACAGTGTTCAATTATTAATTTGAGCCTGATGAAACTACATAAAATCTTAATGGAAAGGCAACTGAAAAGAAAGGTTGAGAAAGCTGAACTTTTTCTTTTCCTTGGAAAATGTTCCATATCAACTGCATATCCTTCACACTACAGTTGATGTTCGTAGTAACATTTTAGTCACTGAGTCCATTAAAGTTAGCATGTATCTGCGGAGCACTTGTTATGAGTTCACCGTTGGACTAAACATTGCAAAAGTACAAGATACATTTAGGATAGAGTTTCAGCCCTCACATAGTTATAAATCTCTTTGGGAAAGCAATTTCTTTATACTTAAAACTTTGGTTAAATTAAAAATATATTTATACAGATGATATATGCTGCAGGAGAACGACAGACATTCCTTGAACACATCCAGCACGCTCTTACTTCAAGGTCTTTGCACTTACTGTGCCACCTAGAATGTTCTTTCCCTTGGAGACTGTCAAGGTTTGCTCACTCACTGCATTCAGGTCTCTGCCCGCAGGCCCTGTTGTCAATGGGGATTTCTCTGACCATATGAAAGTGTCAACCATCCTCCCACTGCTCCCCATCTCGCTACCCTACATTCGTTTCTTCATAGCACTTGTCACTTCTAACCTATATTGATCCTTTTGATATTACTCTTCCCTGTCATTCCCTCCCCAGTAAAATGCAAGCTCCATGAGGGCTGGAACTTGGTCTGTTTACTCACTAGTCCATCCCTGACATCTAGAAGCGTGCTGTGATCATAACAGGCATTAGGCAAATATTTCTTCAACTGATGTTGAAAGAACGAGTCACAGCATTCATATCATACGGATTAAGATATTTTCCAGGAAAGATTGCAGCTACCATACAAAGTTGTGAGCTTCCTAAGAGATAAGTCCCTTCTCCCAAAATCAGCATTGCAAATCGTGCCATCAAACTTTACTACAACTTGCTGATAGCATATATGTCCCAGATAAATGCTGAATTTGTAACATGCAAACATACATAGATGTATATATTTACAGCTTGTGGATAAAGACAACCCCCATTAAACATATTCTAAACTTTGAATGTTAATACCAAGGCTAGTGTTCATTTTAAATGTTCACACAATTTGAAACAAATCAACTCCATACATATCTGAGCCATATTTTCAAAAGATAGACTCCTTTTCGGCATGGATTATAAAAAAGAGAGAGAAAAGCAGTCGTCCAGCTATCTAATGTGTCTAAGGTTAATCAGTTGCTATGCAATTGTAAATGGTCCTCTGTTGTATCAAGATTTCTTAATTTTTGCATGTTTGTTTGCTTGCTCATTTGCTTGTTTCAGCCCAGGAAGTTTATCGCATTCTCAGATTGAAGATGAAGTATCTTGCATCTGTAATTTTCACCAAACGACATAAAATACACACACGCATGGTTCCAGAAATCCTCGAGTGGCGAGTCATGCATCATCCAGTGGAGGACGGTGCATGAGACCTGTGGAAGGGCCAGGGAAATAGGATGGAGTAGGAGGAAGAGGGCCTTTGAAATCAGCCAGGGCTGAGGCATGGCTTCTTTCCCTTAGTTACTTTCCTGCTGACATCTCCGAGGCTGGTCTGTCCCTTCTCAGAACTTCCCTGAATTCAGCGTCGGCACCACACCACTCCACAATTCGTTACCACACCTTGTGTTGCGTGATGCCTAACACACACGAGCCTTCTCTCCACTCCTTGAGTTTAACCATCTCGTAACAGAGTCTGTACGTGTGCAACTGCAGAACTACACAGGTGCAACTTCTCCTCTGTCTCCTGGAGTGATAAAGTGCCAAGCCCACCATCTAGGGACAGGTATTTCTGCTTCAAAGCCTGACAGGCAACCTGCAGTGACCACATTCTATAGACTGAGAATCAAAAGCAACTCAGGACTCAGCCCCACTATCAGTAAATGCCACCCTGGCAGAGTTGGTGGTCTCAGGGCACCCTTTGTCCACTGGAACCAATTTCTCCTCATGACATGGGAGAATCATCAGTGAAATATCAAATGACATTTTGTCACTCTGATTAAATATTAAAATAACTCTGTACAACATGAAGACTTTCATGCCAAAACAAACAAATAACAATGTCTTAGCAAGCGTTAGCAACGGGGATGGAGCAGAGACAGTAAAGCATCCCTTTAAAAGGACTCCAGCAAAACCAGTCTAAAGAGCAGACCGAACACATGCTGGTGATAAAGAAAGTACTCCTTTATTTTTGTTTTTCTCTGTCTATTTCCCACAGTCTCACCTTCTATCACAGCCAGCTGTATGGTCAATGAACACCGTACCCACCTACTGGAAAATAGGTGAATATCAGCACCCAGTTTCATTGTCATCCCAGAATGGAACCTGAGATAAAGGAGAGCTGTCCAATCGTAAGGACCACGTTTCTCTCCATTTCTTTGATGTAAACCAAACTCTGGACACTGCCAAGGTGTGACTAATGCCTTCTTATTCCGAGCTTAGCTTATTCCATTTTTTTCCATATAATTCTGCAAAGCTTTAAAATGAGAAAGGAGAATTCAGCCCATGAAACGCTTTACATGATATAAAAATCCCCGCCCCCAGTCCTCACCCCAGCCCCTCCATACAAAGCAAGTTTTATTAACACAAGGCGAGTGCTCCATTTGAAGAGGGCTGGGGCATTAAAGCAGATTGTTTTATGTCTCTGACATGAATACTCCGGGTGGATGAACTATCAAGGCCTGGGTTTAAGTGTGATTAATGCCTAGTACTTGGAAAGCATCCAAACTTATTAAATCTGATGGAGTAAAACAGCATAACTTTCTCATATTATTTCCAAGAGATACGATTAGACTGCACCGTGGTAGTGAATGAAACTAGAAATAAGCCACGGCTCGGGGAGAGGGAGCTCTGTTTTATTTACAAAGAATTAAGCGGAGGGAGTCGAGCATTTTAGCAAGTACAGGCAGAGTTCAATCACCTCAGCCCAAGGAAAACAGCGCAGACTGAAAACAAAGTCAACACAGCCTTCCTGTGCATTCTCACTTTCCCTCACTCCGCCCCCGCGCATGGCGCCTACAGGAATCAAAGGAGAAAAGAAGGTACTTGACAAATGTCCCCTCCTCCCACCCCAAAATGAATGTATCGACACATAAATACACACTACGCACATACATACACATTATACACACACACGTTCTTTTGTATTCTGGTGTCAGAGAAGCATCAGAGATAAATCTAACAGCATCCTTTAAATGACCCCCTCTCTACGTGGAACACAGGATCTACCCAACCTGATGTTTAGTGTGTTTACACAGCATGTTTACAACCCCAGACAAGCCTGCTGAAGTGGACTGTTCCTAGATTGAATAGTTGAGCTATGTGTATGTTTTGCCTTTCTGATCTGTGGTGCTTCTCAAAGGCAAGCGGTCCTAATAGATACACTCACTAAATTCATTCACTTCTGCTTTGAACAAAATGAAATCCCAAAGAAACAAACAAACTGAAGGAAACTACAGACTGGAAGAAATGAACTCCCAATATCCAGCAAAGAGAACATGTGGCGCATGTCCCACGTGCCAGGAGGGTGCCGAGGGGACCAGCCGGGGAGGTCAGACGCTCACTTCAGTTCTGAAGCTCTGCAGAGAGATGCAGAGAAGACGGCCATCCACGGGCCCAGCACAGACTCTGCTCTGACCGGAAACACTAGCTATCTAGGTACTCGGATGCTAGGATTTAGGGTTATTACTTCAGAAACAGAAACATACAAAAATATTTGTAATATCAAAGCTCATCCCAGTCAATTACAAATCTCAAGGCAAATCTGAGACGTGGGAGGGAAGACGATGTGCCCCCCGCCCCCAGTCTCTTAACTGATAAAAGAATAACAAATACAAAAAAAAAAAATCTGCCAAACAACAAAGCTTCAATTTATTATACATGCTCATCAATTTAACCCAAAAAAACCCTTAAAAGCCTGAGGGTGATCCAGCCCCTTTAATACCCAGGCCCTGAGCATGCCACAGATCAAGGCCCAAGCCCCAGCCTGCTTTGTCTGCGAAAGATGAAAGCCGGGCGAAAACAGGTGGAGGGTTTTTTTGAATCATCACCTGCAATTAAGCAAAGGAAAACTAAGAGGAGAAGAGGTAAGCTGAACTCGCTTGAAAAAGACATCCCCAGAGCAGGTGGACGCTTGCTGCGGATTGCTGCGGTGTCTGCTGACTCTCCCCAAAGAATGAGCATTCGCTGGGATTTCCTGCTGTGAACCACAGATTGCTCAGCGGCGGAGTGCAGTTTGCGCCACTCAGGACACACACAGACACACACATACACACACACACACACGCACGCACGCACGCACGCAGTCTGTACCTTACCTGCGATTCTTTAAATGCATTTTTGAACTGCCTGCCATTCTTTTGGAAACACTGTCTCAAACAACACAAGTCTGCAGGAGACTTCATTTTGCATCTAAAGAGAGACGTCTTTTGAGACTCTAGTTAACAACAGTGTATTGTATATTTGAAAGTTGCTAAGAGACTAGATCTTAGAAGTTCTCATCACAAGGAAAAACATTTGTAACTATGTGAGGTGATGGATGTTACCTAGACTTATTGAGGTGATCATTTCACAATATACACATATATCAAATGCAAGAAACAATCTGCTAAATAAGTAAATAAACACATATAAAGGTCTTTGTTTCACTTTCTCTCCACCGACATTCCAATAACTACAGTTATTAAGGTCTTTTCACAAAGTAGAGGAGTGTTTACCCCAAAATTTCCAGACATAACCCCTTTCCCAATAACAAACTTTCCACAGTTAAGCTCTCTTCATTCTGAAAGAGCACGGTGAATCTAATAAAAAGACATTTCAGCACTATGTGATAGCACAATATTGTCATTTTTCAACTTCTATTAGAAAAGTCCCATTGTCTGAAAGCGCCTGGCGTCCGCCTTCCGGACAAAGTGTGTTCTGCCGTAAGTTGCAGGCACTGCCCCAGTCCACCGCCTTCCCCGTGCCTTCCCAGAGACGGACGGACACAGAGCAGGCCACATGACTTCATTCACCCACCAGACAGCGCACAAAGGGCATGAGTGTTGGCTTTACAAGAGTTCACTGTAAAAAGGAAACTTAACCGGAGGATGCAGGCTTCACACTGGTGTGGTGCCAATGAGACACCCCAAATAAACTTTGATTTCAAAAAGAAACCCTACTTTCATCAAAATGAATACATGAGAAGTTGATAAGGCTGACTTCTCGTATGATATGAAGCTCAAAATTCATAATTTTCTTCCAAACATCATTTGGGAAGAAGATTGAGGAAGCATATTCCGTCTTTGTGTCAGAATTGCTCGGAAGCTTCTAAAGTTCCAGGTGCATTCTGACTGCTCTCATCTTTGTAAATCGATAACAAGAATCAATGTGAGCTTGCTTTCTGTCGCTTGGAAGCTAATGGTGACAATAACGCATCAGACCAACCAAGAGAATGGCTGTTTTTTGGCTTCTGGAAAGTATCTTCTGCAAGGTAATAATTAAAAAAAAAAAAACTCACAATCAATGAGGAGAACAGAGAATCATGGCTATTGGATAAATCATGGCCTCATGCTGGTCCCCAAGGCCCCCACTCCCAGTGTCAGAGTCAAAACTGCTATAACCTTCCAACGTTTTTGCATCTCCCAGAGAACTTATGAGCCGTGTTTTGCATTTCTGTTATTTCTGGCCCCTGTTTTATGCTCCCCCTCGGCTCCCAGTGATAAGGTTCTCAGGGCCAAGGTCCCACTGACCTTTCTGTCTGCCCCAGAACAGTGACCCTTCTGGAGCCAAATCAGATGAGCGAGTTAAATAGAATTCGGCTTCCGGTTGATCTGCATCTGCAGTTCAGATCCTGCGGGTTCGCACCCTTTCCAAGCTAAGTGATCAAACAGTCCAGAGAAATGGTGTTCCCCAGAACTTTGTTATCTTGTTGGTGAAATGAATACAAAAACAGCAGCATGTCAGATAAAATATGCTTTTTTCTTAAAACAAGTAAAACCAACATTATTAAAAATAACACAGCATTTAGCCTCACTCTGTTCTATATCTTCAACCAAATGCCATCTTACTGGCCATAGGTTTTCTATTCCAGCAAGTGACTGCATGTCACTCCTACATTCCTAACTACAGTGTTAAAATACAAAAAGGAATATTGATGGAAGAAAAGTTCACCTGAGTGGGTTTTCCAGGTGAGCTGCTAAGCAGTATGACACAGATGTGCCAGTTTGGCCTCCCGCAGGCAGGAAATCAGTGCTTTACTCCCGACAAAAAGGAACTTGTAGGATTTGTCAGCTCAAACTTGGTGCAAACGAGGAAGGTCTCAGGTAACCGATGCTGTGCTCTCCCCAGGTGTGTGGGCACCCGGCTTGTCAGCAGCGCGGAAGCTGCACGGGAATGGAATTCAGCACAACTTCTCCTGGAGCCTGGGGAAAAATATTAGCCGCTTTGGAAAGCAGAAGATGGACTTCCCATCCATGGAAGGGCCCAAGCAAAGGCTCCCGGGGTTCAGACACGAAGTTAGACCGCGTGCCCGTTCCTTTAGGTCCCTGTCAACCACGAGATTGTACAAAACTTAGGAACGTCACAGGCTCTCCGCGTAGTTGGCACTTTGTTATGATTTGGGGACGTGGAAAAGTCAGGGCCTACTTTATTTCTTCATATTTGGTTAACTTGGTCTCTGTCAAGTAGCTGATTTCTTTTGCCCTCTGTTGTTCAAGGCAACACCAACACTTCGTATTGTAACAAAAGCCACATCCTTTTGTCAAAAGTCGACTACAGCTACCCGTGCCGCCTGGTTTTCTCCTGTGGCTCACACTGCCTCGTGCAGGGTCGAAGTGATCATTTTATGCTGCAGGCACGTTTAAAATGCAGCTTCCGACCGCAGGGAACGCCAGACTCGCTGTGCTCACGTCGCCCCAGTCCTTCAGCACTGACTCCTCACTGAGAACAGGGCGAAGGGGAAGCGGCGAGGACAGGAGGCCATAACCCAGCACCCAACCTCACCTAAGTGTCTCAGCCGCAACGCCCACGTGTGGAAAAGCCGGCCCCAACAACGATCCTTGCGTTTCCCTTCAGCGTTAACCACTTACAGATCCCAAGACGGGCCGGAACCGCCGGTCCTCTGTCCACAGTGATTCTCCAGAGTCTGGGCCACACCCCCGAACCCGGGGCATCTTGGATTTTATCTGGCAGCCCTAATTCTGGCTACCCCAGAATCTGACCTATCAAATCTGCTCTCAGCACCTTCTTTCAGTACCCACCCTGTGACCTTGGGTGTCTCTGGAGCTCTGGAGGGGAAAGGGGTGAGAACGATCATCCATGACTCTGCTGCAGCCCGTGCGACTGACACCGCAGGTGCTCCTTAACTAAGAAATACTCAGTGATTGGACGTCACCTCACCAGGTCCTCCCCCAGTTCCGGTCTCCCCTCCTTCCTGCTTTCTGGGCCCTTCATTCAGAAAATGACACCGGGCACCTCCAAGTCACAGCTCTGCGCCAGGCACGGGAGGGCGCCCGCCGCGAACAAGGCAGGCGGGGCTGCGCAGGCCTGGCCCCCCTGCATCCGCTCGGTTTGCAGCAGCCTGGCCCGTTGGTCCAAAGTCTACATTTCTTCGAGAATTCTGTGCTGCGTCAACAGTTGGATGTTCCTCTGAATTCCGCTGCAGGCGGGGCTTGCGACCCTGGGCACTCGCCGCTTGGCCCTCCCCTGGGTGTTTACCAACAGCCACACCCAGCGAAGGGAGGGTCTCCTGTAGCCACCTCGCTAGAGGCCTGGGCTCCTAAGAGCGGCCAGCATGGATGTTTGCATGTCTACGCTTACAAACTCATTACCAGATCAACTCGATGGTCCATCTGGCCCTTTCAGCCTCTCGTGTGTGCTCACTCAGTCTGAGTTTGCTTTCGGTGTGTCAGGCTGTGGAAAAATAGACCTTTCCACGTGGTTGGGCAGGAGGAATGTTCTCCTCGCTTCTGCTCGCATGCTCTGCTGGCAGGCCTCCCGGACCTGGAAGGGTAAGGAGCAAGCAGCCAGCAGCGTGGCGGCTCCGAGCTGGCGCAGGCCTGGGATGCGCTGCAGGGACTTGTACGAGGCAGTTACGCACCAGCCCAGCCCTCCGCGCTGCGCGCCGGCTTCTGCAGATCTGGCCTAGCCCCTTGCTCTCTGCTGTGGGGGATTTTTACACGTTTTTCAGCCCTTGAAAGCAAGCCAGATAACCCTCAGGTTCTTCCCTTCCCCGCCGCTCTCCCTCCCCATGGCCTTTCTTCGTCTGGTCCTCAGTGGTGATCCAGTGACCGCTTACACACATTCTCTTCTTAAATGTTTATCCAGAGTCTTAGGTCTTCAGCATATATTCACTGTTTATTTTAATGCTCAACCTACAGAGGACTTGCCACTTTGATCTTGGCTGTTTCTCCCCAAAGCCACATGGAAATTGACTAGTGTAGGTACCTCTCTCATCTACTTTCCCGGTCCTTCCATTTTTAGTCAGTCAACCTTCAGCTTTATCCATTAGCAGATGTTTCCTTGAGGACACGCCATGTGTCCACACCACGGGAAATATAAAAACGAGGGAGAGGCCGGCCTGGTGGCACAGTGGTTAAGTTCGTATGCTCCATCAGCGGCCGTGGTTCACCAGGTTCGGATCCTGAGTGCGGACTTGGCACCGCTCATCAGGCCATGCTGAGGCAGCGTCCCACAGAGAGGAACTAGAAGGACCTACAACTAGGATACACAACTATGTACTGGGGTTTGGGAGAAAAAAACAACGAGGGAAAGTCATTGCTGACCCGGAGCAGCTCGAGCTCCAGGGGAGGGTCGTGAAGCAGAAACACGCATCAGATGGGGTGATGCTGGCGAGTACCACGGAGCACAGAGGCGAGGTGCTGGGGGAGTTCCCGAGAAACTATTGCTGTGTTTGGGGGTTAGAGGCAGCTTCGTCCAGGAGGCGGCATTTGATCCAGAAGTTGAAGGAGAGAATTGAGTGCACAGACGTGAGGAGGGGGCTTTGCAGCGAGGAGAAGCCACCTGCCCAGACGCGGTGGGCAGTACCTGCATCCGGGGCTGCGCACCGTCCTCGGCCATGTGTGAGTCGGCTGGAACACCGGCGGGAGAGAGAGCGGAGAGCCTGGCGCCACACTGGGAAATGCGGACTTCACTCATCCGCTCAACTTGCATTTCCTGAGCACTGGTTAGACCAGGCACAGCTCTCATCCTGGGAGTCCAGCTCCACCTCAGGAACTCATATTCTGATGAGGAAAGGCAGACAGTGAGCAAATCCGTAAAATGCAGCAGGCTCAGATGACGAGAAACGCTACGGAGAAAAATAAAGGCGGGAGGAGGCAAAAGGAATGTCAAGGAACGTGTACTTCTTTCTAAATAGAATGTTTGGTTTCGAATCGTTTTAGATTTACGGGAAAGTTGCACAGACAGTCAGAGAGCCCATCCCTCAGCTTCCTGTCACTATGGCACATTTGCCACAATCAGGAAACCAGCATTGCCATATTACTAGCGGAACTCCAGACTCTGTTCAGTTTCACTGGTTTTTCCTCTAACGTCCTTTTTCTGTTCCAGGACCCCACCTAGCACGCCTGCTGCATTGTCATCACCTCCTTGGGTCTGCAGTGGCTCCCTGGCCTCCTGGATTTTCATGACCTTGACAGTTTTGAGAAGTAACAAATGTGCCTCAGTGGGGGCTGTCTGATCTTGTCTCATAGTCAGGCTGGGGGTATGCGTTTCAGAGAAGATCGTCCCAGAGGTGATGTGCCCTCATCACATCGTTCTGGACAGGATGCTCAGGAGAGGCCCCACCGAGATGATAAGATAGACATTGAGCAAAGACCTGAAGGAGGTGAGGGAGCGAGACACGCAGATAACTGGGAGGGAAGAGTTTCCAGCCTGGGAAATAGCAGATGCAAATGTCCTGAGGCAGGAAAGGGCCAGGCATGAAAACAGCAGCAAGGCCAGGGTGACAGGACAGAGTGCAGTGCACAAGGGGAAAAGCAGTAAATGAGGCTGGACGGACACAGTGGGCCAGATCGTAGAGAGTCTTGTAAAACATGAGGATTTTTTTTTTGAAGTCTTTTGTGCAAATGAATGAGATAATCAGAACAGTTCTCAATGTGCATTAGAGACAGCCCCAAGTGCCTGCCCCCCGCCACCCCATCTCGCAATGGTGAGAATCCCCCCCCCCAGTGGGGAGAGGGGATGAGAGGGCAGCAGAGCCTATGACCCCACCTCCCTGGCACAGCTACTAAAAGGATTGCCCGCCGCAAAGACTTCCCAAACCAGGTCAGCCAAGTCAGCCAGAGTGTTTCTCGGGAATGTGAGCTGAGAGACAGAGGGAATCGGGCAGTGAGCGGATGGCATTGGAGCCAGGAAAGCTCGCAGACCAGCGCTGGGCTGCCCATTTCAGACCTACGCGTACGCAGAGGAAGCCCGTCTGCCAAACGAGAGGAGTGTAGCCAACACTTGACAACAACAGGGGCTGTTTCTACCCCCGATTATTTGATCCCCACTTCCAGCTTACGTGAGACCCACCATTCTTCATTTCCTGTCTTCGACTTTCATGAGCTCTCCAGTTCCTTAAATTAAATGCCCTTCCCATTTTAACTAAAGCTAGTTTGAATGGGTTTCTGTTTTCTGCAACTAAAAGAAGTCTGACTATAACCAGAAGACTGAGCCGGCCAGTGTAGCTGGGGCCGAGTGGACGGAAGGGGCACGGGACACAGGTGGGCCAGCTGTGCGACCTTGACAGTAGACGCAATGAGCAGGCGTCCTGCCTGCACTTCTTCTCCTCATTCCACGCCTCTGACATAATGTTGCCCCATAGGATGACAAGGTGTGACATACACCAACGCCCGCTACAGTGCCAGAGATGTAATTCGTCACCATTTCTAAGAAGTATTAGAGTTTTTAAAAACGAATCCTGGAAACATCACGCCTTAACCCTGCAGAAGCAGCTCCTAAGGGTAGACTCCCAGGGCCCCGAGCACACGGGTATGGAAGGTAATTGTGAGTAGCTGAGCCTCCCAAGCTCTGTCACTCAAATCCTCCCGCCTGCTGGCTCTGCAGCCACCTACAGGTGAAGCTCGTCGTGACTGCACCTTAGTGTTATCGTAATGCCCTTCATCAGAGGCAGGAAGTCAGCACAAGAAGAAGGCATCATGAACTCTGCCAAAAGGGTTTAACTAAATCTCAAGCTTTGATCACAAATGTAACAAAAATATCTCATTATCAAACAATCTTGCCGATTTATTATGAGGCAGCCTTTCCTTTGCACATACATCAAGGAGGCTATTAGTACAAGAATCTAGAAGTTTGTTAAAATAAATATTCCCCAACTAGACCACTAGAATCGTCATAAAGTACATGCCTGCTCAGGTCTTTAGCTATCTTCAGGTCCAATCTCCCTGGGGGCGATGAAGAAACTGCTGGACTGAGATGAGAAACAACTTACCCAAGGTCACTGGTAAGCTGGTGGCAGAAATCCAGGTGCCACAACTCCTGGTCACTCCCTTCACTCCCCACGCCAGCCCACAATCTCACCACCTGAGCATCAAGTTCACGTCTCATCAACAACGCCGACCTCATAATCGTTCATTTTTCTGCTTCTTTAAGGCAACATTCTATTTACTGGTCCAGATCAACATTTCTGTTTGGGCCATCTACATTCTTCCTTTTTCCACTGTCTACACGGCTATAGTCACAGCTTAGAAAAGAAATACCCATTCTATCCTCTTCCTTCTCAAAAAAGAAAAGAGAGCTTTCATGGGAAGTGGCGTGTTGATGTGCTCATTTACACACACCGCAACGGCAGCGGCTCCCTCAACCGAGAAGCTCAGTGTGCACCGTGGGGCAGCAGCCAGAAGATGCTCCTCTGTTGCCACAGTTTATATCAGAATAAAAGCTGCCGTGCCTCAGACTTAACATCCAGATAAAGAGAACACGACTTCAAAACTGCATTCCCACACATAGATTTTCTTTTTCCTTCATCTTTAACCTCTGCACTGAACTTTCCTCTCTGCTACAATATTGGACAGGTCTCTCTCATCTTAAATAAGACACTAATTGCCCATTTCCCTTTATAACTATTATTATTGCTCTCTTGTATTCACCTTTTTAATTTCTAACAACTTAGTTTGGAGTATTTGCAAGTTCCAACAATTTGTCCTGTAAGCTACACCACGGACACATCACTCCCGCCTGTTCTTTAATGCTCCGTCCTCTGCCAGCCCTCACTACCCTCCCTAGCACCGGGGCACTGGACAACAACCAAAGCACGCGATGCCCTGAGGGCTGTTTACTCACAGAAAACCAACCCGGAGCAGGTAAGAGCGGCGAGCCAGTGGCCTTCCTGCCGGGGGGCATCCCCATCCCTGCCCCCCGCCAGATCAGCTGGGGAGGGTCTGCAGCTTGATGGTCAGAGTGGTGGAGTTGGTTCAGGGCGGGTAGCAAAGCAGCTGGGAAAGCAAGAGGGATGTTGTGAAGTAAACAAGCCATAGGAGAGCCGGGACAGCCGGGACAGCCTGCACGCCACTGGCTGGCTGCTAACCTGCACACGCAGGCAGGATTTCCCGGGAGCGTGGGATACTTGTGAAAATTCCATGCCTCTGAAGGCATTCCTCCATCCACACATGGCCCAAGTGGCAGAGAGTTGACTCCTTACTGCCTTGAGTGTCAGACTGTAACTTCTACTCAAACCGTTGAGGCTCGCTAAACTACACAGGCACAGGGAGACCACTAGGGAGCCAAGCCAAAAAACATCCAAACCAACTAGAGATATTCACGGCTGTACATTCAAGGAAGTCATTTTGCAGTTTGAGCCCAGGCAGGTTAATTGCCTATAGCCTAAGAGGAACAAACCAGAATCACAGTCACTTCAAAGGATTATTTAAAATGTCTAGTATTCAAATACAAATTTCAAGATATGCCAAAAAATAGAAAAATATAATCTATACTCAAGGGAAAAAGAGCAATCAATAGAAAGTGATCCAAGTGGAATAAAAGTTGAATTTAGCCAAGATTTTTTTAAAAGCTATGATAAATGTTCAAAGATTCAAAGTAAAACAGGTTCAAAGAACTGGAGGAAAATGTGCTAAGCATGAGTGAATAGAGAAGGAACAGAAGCAAATTGGAAACTATAAAATAGAATCAAACAGAGATGCTAGAGCTGAAAAGTATA
Source organism: Equus przewalskii (assembly GCF_037783145.1). Taxonomy (NCBI): domain Eukaryota; kingdom Metazoa; phylum Chordata; class Mammalia; order Perissodactyla; family Equidae; genus Equus; species Equus przewalskii. Next base: position 106,226,170 of record NC_091834.1, read on the forward strand.
ATATTTGAAATTAAAATTCCACTAGATGAACTCAATAGCAGATACGAGGTGGCAGAGGAAAATATTCAGTGGACTTGAATAAAGATCAATGGAAATTATTCAATCCAAAAACAGAGAGAATAAAGAGCGAAGAAAAATGAGCAGGGCCTCAGAGCCCTTGGAACACGGTGTGTGGACCAACATACATGCAATGGGAGTCCCAGCCGTAGAGAGAGAAAGGGAAGAAAACTTACTCAAAATATTGTAAAAACTTCCCACATTTGGTGAAAAACATTAGCTTAGAGATCCAAGAAGCTCACCAAACCCAAGTAGGATAAACAATAAGAAAACCACAACTAGACATGTGACAGTCAGACTGCTGAGAACTAAAGTTAAAAAGAAAATCTTGAAAGCAACAAGAGAAAAATGGCACATCACACATAGAAAAACAAAGAAACAACTTAAAGCTGATGTCTCACAACAAACAATGGTGGCCAGAAGACAGCAGAATGACACATTCAAAGTACAAAAAGAATAAAACTCTCAATCAAGAATTCTATATCCAGTTAAACTAAGTTTCAAAACTGGTAGTGAAATAAAGATATTTCTAGATGTATAAAAACTGGATTTGTTATTATTGAAACTGCACTACAAGTGATGATAAAGGAAGTCCTCTGAGATGAAAGAAAATAACACCAGACAGTATCTCGGATCCACGGGAAAGAATGAAGCAAGCAAGAAATGGTAAATATGTATATAAATATACAAGAATATATATATATATATTCTCTTTTATCTAATAATTTCCTTAAAATAGTATTTAAAGCAAAAATTACATGTGTTTACAGACTTTTAACAGATAGAATCTGTGTGTGTAGTTATTATGTATGTGTACGTGTGTGTGTATATATATATATATATTTAACTCTATATGCTCTACCACTGCAAAGTACCTACACTTTGCCAGAAGAAAGTCATTGTTAATTTGAAGTAGACTGTAATAAGTTTAAAAACCGATGTAACCTCTAGAGCAACCAGAAAATAATTTTAAAAAGAAAAGTACACCAAAAAAAGATAGGTAAAGGGCTAGCCCAGTGGCATAGTGGTTAAGTTCGTGCATTCCACTCCGGCGGCCCAGGTTTCCTGGGTTCAGATCCCAGGCACAGACTTACACACCACTCATCAAGCCATGCTGTGGTGGCGTCCCACATACAAGATAGAGGAAGACTGGCACAGATGTTAGCTCAGCCACAATCTTACTCACCAAGAAAAAATGTAGATAGATAGATAGACAGATGTAAGAAGCCAACAGAGATGTTACAGCGTTCTACTTAAATATTTAACACAAAAGAAGGAGAGAAAAATGGTAGACATGAATCCAACCACATCAATAATTATATTAAACATAAATTTACTGATCACTCCAACAAACAAGCAGAGATTGTCAGATCAGATCTAAAAGCAAAATCTCACTGTATGTTGTCTACAGGAAACACACAAATTCAAAGATATGAAGATGGAAAAAGTGCAGAAATGTGCAAAATTTATACACGAGAGAACTGGAGCAACCCTATTAATGTCAAACAGATAGTTTTTAAGCTAAGGAATATCGCTCAAGACAAAGAGGTACACTTCATAATGATGAGATGCTCAATATTGCAGAAATATATAATAATTTAGACATAAATGCATGTAACAACGGAGCTCCAAAATACATGAAACAAAAACTGACAAAATTGAAAGAAGAAATAGATTATAGCTGGAGGTTGTACTATCTTCCCTCCATAATTCATAGATCAAGTAGGCAGAAAATCAGTAAGGATAAAGAAGATAAATATCACTAACAAACAGTTGACATCTGTCAAATAGTCCACCCAACAAGAGCAGAAGACACATTCTTTTCAAACATGGATGGAACACTCAGCAGGACAGACCATATCCTGGGCCATAAAGCAAGTCTCAGTAAATCTTACAAGACTCAGATCATAAAGAGCATGTTCTCTGACCACAGTGGAATAGATTTTAAATTAATAACAGAAAAGAAATATTCTTGTAAATCCTCAAATACACGGAAAGTACACAAGACACAATTAACCAACAGGTCAAAGGAGAAATCATAATGAAAAAATAGCTTGAACGGAGTGAAAATGAAAACACAACATGTCAAAATTTGTGGGGTGCAGCTAAAGGAGTGCTTAGAGGGAAATTCATCACTAAAAGCTTATATTAGAAAAGAAGGAAGCCTACAATTAGTGACATAAAACTCCACTTTAAGAAGCTAGAAAAATCAGAACAAATTAAATCCAAAGTAAGAAGGAAAGAGATATTAAGATCATGCAGAAATAAATGAAACAGGAAACAGTCAAGTGATAGATAAAAATCAATGAAACTAAGAAATGGTTCTTTGGAAAGATCAATAAAATTTATAAACTTTTAGCTAATCTGATGAAATAATACACATACATTACTGCTGGGTGTAGAAAATGGGAAAAAGTTTGGCGATTTCTTATTCAAATAAAGATACACTTACCGAAAGACCCATAACACGACTTCTAGGCATCTACCCAAGAAAAAAGAAGAAATATGTCCACAGGAAACTTTCACGTGAATGCGCATAATAGCAGCATTCATCATATCCAAAAGTTGGAAAGGACCCAAATGTCCATCAACTGGGGACTAGATAAACAAAATGTAGTATTTCCAAGCAGCGAAACATAACTCAGCAATAAGAATGAATAAACTACTAATATATGCAGTGAAATGGATGAATCTCAGAGACGTCGTCCTCCTGAAATGAGCCAGACACAAGGACTACATGCTGTGAGAGTCTGTTCACGTGAAGTTCCAGGAAAGGCAAAACTATATACAGATCAGCCGTCACCAGAGGCTGGAGTGGGGCCAGGAACTGACTGCAAAGGGGCATCAAGGAATTTGGGGGAGGGGAGTGATGAAAGTATTCTAAAATTTTGTTGTGGTGGTAGCGGTGTGACTTTAACTTACCAAAGCACACTTTAAATAAGTAAGTTGTAGTTTATGTAGATTATACACCAATAAAGCTATAGTGTGTGTGTGTGTGTGTGTGTGCGTAAACTCCACATTGCTTACTTAGTAAAGTATGGCCAGGCTGCTAACCAAGGTCCTCCACGATCCAGTCTTATCGCATCTTTTTAGCCTGCTTACTCATTATTAACTTTCACATGCCTGCTCCTTAGTATCATGTACATCTTATTCTTTTCGACCCCAAATTATTTTCCCCTTCTGATCCAGTTGCTTGAAATGCTATTCCACCCTCTCTAAAAGTTCAGATCCTAGTAATCTGTCAAGACCTAACTCATTCTACCCCCTGCAGAGTTCATTTCTGACCCTCTTCACCCTCCCTCCACCTCTACTCGCTGATCTCCCCAAGCTGGAAGCAACATGTCCCTCCTCCAAACTCCGACAGTCTCTGCTCGCTCCTTCCTTGCTCCCTGCACACCATCTCTTGTGGTTATTTGTGTAAATCTCTTGCATTCTCCATGCAGAGGGGTTGCTACATTAACTATTGTCACATTCCAAATAACACTCGCCACAGCGGTTTCCACTTGGTAAGTAGGTGCTGAACACATCTGCATCTTTGTCATCTGCTTTCCCTCCCAGAGGTCCTGCAAGCTGGCTGCAGCTGATCCCCTTAAGTGCCAGCAGTGCAAGCTTCTCCCAGCACGCTTCTCCTTGAGCACTACGATCCTGATGGCCACTCTCCTTCCTGACACATCTCCCGCCAGCGGCCTCTCCAAAATTCCTCACCCCTGTCTCTGGCCCGCTTTCCCCTCCCGGCCCAGACCTGTGGACATTCCCAGTGTTCAGCCCTCGGCTTGTCTCCCTATAAATTTTTGATCAAAGATCTTGTCCATTCACACAGTTTCACAAACACCTCCCTGAGGATGGCTTTCAAATCTCGGTCTCGAATCCTAAACTGTCATCCCTCCTCCGGCCTTCATCTCCATCCGCTTCCTAACCTGCCGTCTATCCTACCACATGTAGAACAGCCACGACTGTGCACATCATCTTCCCTCCCACACCAGCTTCTTGAACTACCGTTGCCATTTCTGTAGCAGGACCAACACTCCCCGAGTCAGCCACGTGCAAAACCTGGGTTTCACAGACTTAACTCACTGGGTGTTTACCTCACCCTAGTTACGTGGCTGCAAAGATATGTGAGGTCAATCACATTCATTTTTCCGTATCTCCACATAATTAAGACAGTTCTTCACACACCACAAGCAATCAACAGAGATTTTTGAATTAAAATGCCTTACCTTCATCTCTATAGCCAATAACTCTGCAACGTGTCCCTTTAAACTGTCTCTTCTATTTATAGCTTCCTTTCCTTCCTTCCCGGCCACCTTCCCTCTGATCTGTCTCACACTTGAATTACAGCCACAGCTTATCGTAAACATGCCGTCCCCTTGGTTAGAGGCTTGCGTCTCATTCAAACCGTCTACGCTATATCCCTCCTGCATGGCACCCTGAGCCTGAGAAGCGCTTTTCCTGCAGTGCGGGACATGGCCCCCTCCCTCAGTAGAGACTAGGGTTTTCTCCAGGTATTTTCAGCGTTGTACCCCCTGCTATTCTCCTTTCCTGTAACACCCATCTGCCTGCTCACTATGACCCAAGTCATTCCCATCCTTCAACGTCCAGATCAATACCTCCCTCCGCTAGGAAGTTTCTCCATCCTCCCAAAGTCCAGAGCATTTATTGTCTCTACTATTCTCACACATTTTAATATTTCAGATGCAAGAATTTTCTACTCCTAACACGATTATAAACGGCTTGAAGCAGAGGGCAGCACTTTAATGAGCACAGATGAGCAAGCTTGAGAACACAGAAGTGTATTTCCCAAATCTCTCCACTTTGTCTCTTTCATGTAAGTTTCATTTAAGTTTGGATGCCAGATGTTTTCCCACAGTTAACAACATTTTTATTTTCATTATATTTGTTTTCCCAAGGTATATTTTGTTTATGAAATAATTTAGAGGAAAAAAAAATTGTGCAGGGGCCGGCCCGGTGGCATAGTGGCTAAGTTCACACGCTCCGCTTCAGTGGCCCAGAGTTTGCAGGTTCAGACCCCAGGTGCAGATCCAGCATCACTTGTCAAGCCATGCTGTGGTGGCATCCCACATAAAATAGAGGAAGACTGGCATAGATGTTAGCTCAGCGACCATCTTCCTCACAGAAGAAAAAAAAAATTTTGTGCAAATGCTTGAGACAGTAAGGTTTAGAAAACTGAAAAGTGGGTTTGATTCCTTCAAACTGCCTATGTGCCATAAGGAGCCTTCCAACTGTGAAAGCTTGTACTCCCCACAAAAGCCACCAAGAACAATGTGAAGAACGGGCATGAGCAGTTAGTGTCAGCTGAGGGTTTCGTGAGCCGCCACAAAGGGTCCTTCACAGAACCCACTGCAGGGTCAGCGGCAGCATCAGACAAGGAGACGACCAACAGAAACTCAGTACTGGGAAGAATGAGACGGGACCAACCAAGGGCATTCTCTTACGTCACAGAGACATTCCCACAAGATCAGAAGCTTACATTAGAACCCCGGCCGGCACTCCCTCCCGTCTGTTGACTGGGGAGTCTAGTGACTGGGCTCACTGTCTGGCTCAAACCCCAGCTCCTTCACCTCCCAGCTGTGTAACCTCAGGAATTTACTTACTCTGTCTGTGCCTCAGTTTCCCTCTAAGCATGTGGATACTAACAGTACTTATATGTTATAACACAGGTAAAAGGCTTAGAACAGTGCCTGGTCCACAGTAAGCACTCAATAAACATCACCTAGTAACAATACGATCGTTGTTATTTATGCCTCCATTGACATGGGCCATCCTCCTCCCACTGACTGACCGGGGTCACTCACTCTCACCCCGCCCTATGCTGCGTCCATGAAGGGCCACGTTACCACTGCCCCGGGCATTGCCACCACTGTCTGCACTGGGCAGGCCCTACATGACTTTCCCTATTAGGATCTGGTGCCCAGCCCAGCAAACGCCAGATGAGCAGAACCCCGCAGAGAACGTCCTTTGAACAAGTCCTTTATCTTGGCACTGATTTTCTGTACAAGACATTAGGTCATTTAGGGTCGGAACAATCGAACTCTGACTCCTTATTCTCATCTGTTTGATGTTTTTGTCATTGACACATTTGTTTGTAATTCTACTTGACGTTGGGCAGGCCATCAATACCACCACCAACATTATGCAGCAGTCTCCATCACACCATCCTTTTTAAAAAAACGTTCCTACTTACTAACCTGCTGCTTCTTGCAAATCTACACCCGCCCACAGGACTTTTAAACCAAGATACATACTTGTCTTCTCCGTCCTTACAAATTGGGAATCTGAGTGACAGGAAGGTGGTCATTTAGGTGAAAGGGGGGTGGTTTGTGTCCATTTCAGAAATCAAAGGGGAGGCGTCAGAGGCTGACAGTCTCACCCTCCTGAAGCACACACATTGTAAGAAAACTGTAGGCACGTCTATCGTGAACAGTCGCCATCTTTCCCGTCTGGCACCCTGCCTGTCCCCCACTCTCTTCACCCCGCCTCCTCTGCCATCCGGATGAGCATGTGGGCAGGAGGGCTAGACCCTGACCCCCACCCCAGCCCAGGCAGAAACTGGGTGTGTGACCGAGGCTGGCCAGTTGAGAGCTCTCTCTGGGATCTGTGAACAGGGGAGCCCGAGGCCGTGTCCCAGCCCAGCCAGTCCTGCGTGTAACCGCTGGGACGGGCCCTGCATGGGCCATGCTGTGGCTCCTCCCCCAGAGCCCTGGCCCCCTTCCAAGTCTTTCAACCTCTAGTCAAACTTGGCAACCCCCAATATCTTTCCGATAAATCCCCTTTTTTAAAACCTTAAATAAATAGTCATAATTTCAACTGCTGTCGACTAAGACCCTTGGCCAGTACCATGGTCTAAGGCCAAGCATCCATTATTATGAATGATCCAACATCTGCTCTCCCTCTGGGGCCAGGCCTCCCTCCCCATGAGAGCAGGGCCTCGTGGAGGATGCATGGCGTGCACGGTGTACCATCCCACTCCCGACTTTGCCCTCTCGGCTGGGGGACGTCAGCGCTCTCTCTGAGACCGTGCAGTGATGGGCTGGGATAAAGAACCCCATGTGGCCGTGGTGATTACCCTTTTGTGCCCCAGAGACAATGAGAAACAAAAACAGACATTTTCTGTGGCTCTCCATACCCCGAAGGCCCTGCTCCCAGGACTTAGCTGAGGACATGCACACATCTTGCTCCTGAGCCCCCAGCTGAGCCCCCTACAGCCCACCCTCAACAGGAGCTGCTCTTGAGAGCAGAAGACACACAGAGAACCCAGAGTCAGGATAATAGGCCAGCAATCACTGAGCCATCAACCCCTAGAGGCCCCAGGATGGAGGAGCAGAAAGTGCAGACAAAGGGTGGGGACAGCACTACTGGGGCCGTTCGTGTGCTGGCTGCAGCAGCTAAAGAGAAAACCAGGGCCAACAAATCCCCAGGAGAAGAGAGGGGCTGGGAGCGATGGGAAGGACAAGGGCCAGGTGAGGCCTCCCCATCCTGTGCAGTAGGAGGTGATCTGGTGAAAAGTAAGCGTCTTCCCGGGCATTTCTTCTCTTCCCCTTCCACAGACGTGGTGGGAGCCTGTAAATCAAGGCAGCTCCAAGCAGAAGACCCTGAGCCAGTAATCGCCAGCATGTTCCCTGCTCCAGCCTTTCTTCCTTTGAATCTGCCCCCAAAACAGATGCAATTAGCTCAAACCTCCGTTCATAGATCTTTGACAGCACCCTCGTACACTGCTGGAGGGGATATAAAATGGTTCAACTGCCGTGGAAAGAAATTTAACAAGTTCTCAGAAAGTTAAACACGAAATCACCATATGACTCAGCAATTCCACTCCTAGGTATACACCCAAAGAACTGAAAACAAGGACTCAAATGAAATCCTTGTACGGCAATGTTCATACCAGCACCATTCACCACAGCCACAGGTGGAAATGACCCAAAAGTCCACCAACTGAAGACGATATGAACAAAGCGTGTTCCATCCATACACTGGAGTATTACTCGGCCAGAAAAAGGAATGAAGTATTGACACAGGCTGCAACACGGGTGAATCTTGAAAACGTTATGCTGCGTGGATGAAGCCAGACAGCAAAGGTCACATGTTATATGATTCTGGAATATGCAGAATAGGTACTTCCATGGAGACAGAAAGCAGACGGGTGGTCGCCAGGGGCTAGGGAAGGGGAAACAGGGACTGATGGCTTAATGGATTCATTTCTTTTGGGGTGATGGAAAGGTTTTGGAGCCAGGTAGAACAGATGGTTGTGCAACACTGTGCGTGTACTAAATGCCACTGAATCGTGCAGTTTAAAATGGGTCCTTTTATGTTATGTGAATTTCACTTCAACAACAACAAAAAATACAACCCGGGGAAGTAATACTCCCATTTTACAGATGAGGAAAGAAAGACTGACAGCAGGGTTAACCCGGGGTCTAGTCCAGAGGCGCTCTCACGACCCCACTGGCAGCCTCTGAGCCCTCCACCTGAGGGACGTAGGCAAGAGCAGGGAGGGGCTGATGCTCCCACCACAAAACCTGTGTGTGACCATTCCATCTGGATCTAGAAAACGCCCCAGGATGCTGGCCTCGAAAGATGAGCTCGGACGTCACCTACACTCAGTTTTGGGAAAGAGGGCAATAAGTATCCTAATGTGAACGACAGGAGGAAGGTTCCAATGCTTCTCATCTACGTTAATGACTTCCCCTGAGAAACGTCCTGGGTCAGCACAAAGAAACGTTAGAAGGTTTCCACACATTTCTCTTATTTAGCTTCCATCTTAAAGGCAAGATTCGCGTCTTTTTTCTCCTTCCTCTTCTCATTTGTGCTCTGAGTTATTTGAAATTTGTTCCATTATGTTAATACTTTTTTAATCTCATGCTTTCACAGGCCTATTAGTTTTCCAATATTGAGTAGAATTATTTTTAGCTTCCTAATGCTATTGATTTAGTTGCTCTTAATTTGATGATCTGTACTTGACATTTTCTGACCTTATGTTCAAAACCAGAGTCTTCATTATATTCACCTTAAAAAAAAAATCATCACAGACGTTTCTTTGATTATTGGCTAAATGGTGTCACTAAAGAAAGCCAGATGTCAGACGCAAAGCTACTAAATATCAAACAGATTATATTGGAGGAAAATGCAAAGATTATACAGCTAATTCAATTCTATCTTTAGACAAACTCATTCTTTCTCATCCTAGTTAAAAACAAAAATGCCAATCTAATAGCAGAAATATATCAGCAGTGTTTATTATCTGCCAAATGATAGGCTTATAAATGAAAGTAATTCTGTGCCCTTGTAAAGTATCTTGACACCAGTAAATCATTACGTGAGGAAGCCCGATTTCATTCTCTGTGGTGTTGATCGTTCCGTCCCTTCGAGACAGCTCCTCACGGAACAGAGACAGAGACTCAGATAAAGCCTGTTGGATCCTTCCTGGAACATCTCTTACCTTGTACCTGGAGTTGTTAAATTTACGCCTCCCCAACCCAACCTCCAACAATACACCTTATCCTAACTTTCATAGAAATCAACACCATGAAGATTTTTTTAAGTATTTTTTTTAATCTCTAGAAATAAAGATGGGAAGAAGTCCACCAACAAATCCATTATTTAGGAAAGACTTTCAAATGAAAAATCCTTTCCAGGAGAAATAAATACTGCCGGGGCAAGAAACTGTAAATTGAGGGAAGTTAATAAATATACTAAACATTTATTACTATTAAAAAATCGCATCAAATCTCTCAAGAATTATTAAACCCTGACAGAGTTTGAGGAACGCATTGCTTACTCCTTACAATTATATTTGTAGAAAGTTAGAATTTCCAAGAAATAAAAATTACTCCGTGCATCAGTTTGCTTTTCTCTTCAAGGTGCTTTTTCACGGGAAACAGGGGGCTCTTGTATTAATACAACATGAATGAATGAATAGCATGCAGTGCTCAAAATAGTGGATGACACATCGTAAGCGCTCAATAAATGTTAGCTATTTGTATATTTCTTTGAAATTTCAAGAGTCTTCACACATGTGATCTCATTTGACCTTCGGGTGATACCTTTGAGGTTGGTAAAATACCGCAATGCATCCTTTTGACAAAGTTTCTCAGCATCTCTTCTGTGGGAGGTGCTGGGCCAGGCACACATGACATCAAGATGCATGGCTGTTTCGTCTGCCTTCAAGGAGTTCACACTCCAGGGGGAAAGATGGGTGTGTAAGCAAATAATTATGAAAATAATGCAGAAAATGCAAAGAAAGGCTTTTCCCGGGTGTGGAAAACAGGCTCCGAGCGACAGGGTGATTTGAGAGGCCTCTTTTGAGGACAACGGCATCTTAACAACACGGAGACAGAGTAGGCTGAAAATGCATACAGCACAATCATGCAAATACAGGCTGTTAAATTCTGCTCTGCGTTCCACTGTGTGGGGACCATGACAGCTACACGCCTGGCCCTCCTTGGGAAGCGTCTACGAGCGGAGGAGACACTGACTAGAGGCTCATGGGACCTCATGCCCGCCCTGGGCTGTTGGTTCTTCCCGTCACCATGGCTCCGACTGAGAGTCCGCTGGATCGGGAGCTCTGTAAACGAAGCAACCTCAGTGACACAGAGCAAACAGCTTCGGCAAGACCTAGACGAAACTCTCTGGGATTTTTTTCCTCCCCACCAAGATGTACAATGTCAAATTAAAACTTTAACCATCCCCCCTCAAGTCCATACTCGAGTGCCAAAATGAGCACAGCTGAATTTAAGCATTTTTATTCCTTCTATTACCAAAAAACCCTTACCATTTTTTAACTTCCCGGTTTCAGTGGAGATACGCTGTGCAGTTTTAGGACTTGACTATATAATGTCATGTACTTTTCATTAATTAGTTCATTTATATTTGTCCTGCTCTGCTTTAATCACAAATAGTCATAAGAACCTTATAAAACTCTCGGATACTGCCTGGCACCACGCTTATACTCGGGGCTCAATTAACTCCAGCAAATTAAAAGGAAGAGCAGAGAAAAATGAGAATGATGCAAATATGATCAAAGAGGAGACAGGAAATGCTCTTACTCCTCAAAAGTGGACGAACAAAGAAAGGCCCCCAAGAAAGCACACGGGCCAGAGACAGCACTGCACCCCGAGGGTTGGAACGTCAGACGCAAGGAGACTTCACACCAGCGTGCCTCCCACAAACCCACTCATCGTGGTGTCCTACTGGCCATTTCCTTGCAGTGTTAGTAGCAAAATCCTTTGACGTAGAAAGAGCCAGTGACCTATTTTCTGAAATTCAAAAAAAAAAGGTGGGAAGGGAGGCGGACGTGTCATACTCAGAGCCAATCCGGGAAGGAGAAAAACTCCAAGAGATGGACCAGGACACAGGAGCATTACCCAAAAGGGGACTGATCAGATCCACTTAGAGTGCTATTGGCAATGATAACAGTAGTTTACCCTGAGCTGACGAAATAACACCTCTTAGACCCGGCTTAAAAGGGAAACCCGGGGTCATCTGTGGATTTCCCACAACTCGTCTCTCCAGGGAACGCCTGCAGGGAGATCGGAGAAATCCCATCCCACCACGTGGTCTCAGCATTTTAAGCCGGTGTCAGACGTGACTGTAGGTACAAAATCAGAAGTTGGGAATGTTGGTGACATATAGTAAACATTCTGTCTTCTCATTAAAAGTGTTGCCTGCTTTAGAGGTAACCCAACACACGAAGCAGAAAACATGTCAACTCACACAACAGATAAATTAATAAATATTTATTTTCTTCCAAAAATTAATGCCCCTCTTTTCATTAGCGAGCTCCTCTACTACCTTCGAGCATTTCCTGTGCGTATCACCAACTATGTAACAGAGATGGAAAGCAATGTGTGGACAGCACAGTCAGCCCTGCTCCCTCTGTCGCACACAGCACCAACGACGACCAGTGAGAGGGAGGGAAGGGCGGAGCCTGCACACTGGGGGACTGCATTACGGTAGGAATTGTGAAATGAGGGAGCCGGGGAATGAATGAATGGGCATGTGGGTGAATGAGGGCAGTGAGAGAGCCGGGGAATGAATGAATGAATGGGCACGTGAGGGAATGAGGGAGCACTGTGAAGAGCTGCACAAAGAACTGGGAGAGAGTCTGATAAAACTTGAGTTGGCAAAGAAGCAAAGGGTGGGCGATCCTGCAGAAGAAAGACCAAGAGAAAAACCACAGGGTGAAAAGGCCTTCAGCAGGTGCCAGGGAAAATAAGGACAGTGATTTCCATCAGGAGCCTCTGAGCACTGACACCAAAATTCAAGGTCAAAAGCCAAAGGATTTTAGTTAAGCGTGTTGGTTTGCCAGGGCCGCCCTAACAGAGAGCCACGAACTTTGTCGCTTAAACAACAGAAATGACTGTCTCACGGTTCCGGAGGCCAGAAGTCCACGATCAGGGTGTAGGCAGGGTTGGCTCCTCCTGAGGCCGTGAGGGAGGAGCTGTTCCAGGCTTTCTCCTTGGCTTGGAGATGAACATCTTCACCATCACGTGGTATTCTCCCTGCATGTCTGTCTCTGTGTCCAAATTTCCCCTGTTTATAAGGAAACCAGTCATACCGGATCAGGGCCCATCCTAATGACCTCAACTTAACTGGGTTACACCTGCCATGACTCCATTCCCAAGTAAGGTCATGGGGTTAGGACTTCAACACAGGGATTTCAGAGCGACACAATTTAGCCCATAACAGTAAGCTGTATTCTGACCGTCACAGATCCATGTGTCATAGACTTGTGAACAGGGAAAGACAGAACTCTTGCAGTACTTTTAGAGTTCCATAGAATATTCTTCATCAAACGCTCCTGGGTTCCTATTTCTTGGCTAAAATATGATGTTCATTTTTACTCATCTTTAATAAGGCTAGGATGTCGCTGTCAATGTCAGTGTCTCCTTATGGAGAATGGCAGGATTCAACTAAGCAAATATCCCAATTAAACATTATTGCAGTGGCCTCCATTTTTATTAAAAAGAGCTTACCTCTGCTCAGCAAAGTTATGTTATATATTGCATTTTTAATTCCTTTTAGTATCTGAGTTCATAATAATAAGAACTAAGATTTACCAAGTACCACGTGCCAACGTTGAGCGAGAGTTTCCATGCCCGTCTGGTGGAGTCTCTTAGCAACACTGCTGGAGAGGCTCTCTTATTCTCTCCGTCCTCCAGGCGGGCAGACAGAGGTTTGGCTCGCTCATCCACTTAATGGCCCAGCAACGACTCTCTCCCCACAGGCCAGACTGTCCAGCCTCTATGGCAACATCATGGACAAAACAAAATTTGCTTTCAGAATCATGACCCAGACAAACTGCAAAATTCTCAGTCACACAAGAAACACCGAATCTTGTTCACTGGCTATTGTTCTTATAACAGAATAAGAGCAGAGCACAAGCCCTTGACAAGGACTTTCACAACTGAGGGGGAGAAATAATAAGGTTCTTGGTCAATGCTCAGGTTCCTAGCAGATGCATCAACGGGAATGTTCACTGTGTTCTAGTTAAACAAGGTTTTACAGCAAAGCACTGGACTCCAAGGGAAGCTTCCTTGTAACCCACGTCAGCTTCCCTCTCTTCACATTTTGTGAAAGTTATTCTAATTTTCTAATTCTAATTTTCTCCAATAGGCTCTGGTGGCCCATGAATTTTTAAAGATGATTAAATGAGCTTACTAGTTAAATCTTAGCATTAAAAACCGTCTTCAGCTAATGGAAGTTATTAATAACTAGATTTGTTGTTTTTTTCCCTTGAAATTCTGACTCGTAAGAACAAAACATGTATTATTGTGCTCATTCCCCATTGTTGCTCTAAATGGCCATGTCCCAGGCTTTACAAGTGGATTTTCAATTCACAGGCTAAGTTTACTGGTGCTAATTTTGTGGTCCTAATTTCATCTCCTTCACAGAATATTAATAATTCCACTTTTTATAATAGCCTTATAATTCTATTTTATTATATAAAGTTAGATTTAAAGGGCCTGATAGTACGCATACTTTCGCAAAATCTAAACAATAAATTGAAGAATCATGTAACTCAGCTTGCTAGAAACACAGCTGAATCTGAGGTTACAGAGAAGGAGTACTGAGAAGAAAATCACGTGTGAGCAAATCAGAAAAGGAATTCTCCCAGAGACCAAGGAGGAGACATTTGTGTATGAGTCCTAGAAGGAGATTTCCAAAGGACTCGAAGGATCATCTGGTCCCACATTCTCTGAAGTAGGTTTTCTGAAACATTAGGTTCACGGAACGCAAAAGGATGTCATACAAACTCAGAACGGGGAGGGTCAACAGACAAATGATTTTTGGAAACTCTGAGCTTCAACAAACTGAACAGACCTCTTCAGTTCGGGGCACTTCAGGACACTGTGATTCTCCAGGTGGGAAGTAAAATCTTCACTGTTTCCTGGGCTTATTTGCACATGAGACTCTTTTCCCTCGAGCATCTTCCAGGCTCAGCGCTCTACAGAAAACAGCTGGGGGCCACTCATCAGCCGGACACCTCTATACTGAGACGAAGGAACTAGGAAGCGGGCAGAAGGTGGTGGTCTCGGGACTAGATCCCAGGTCTCCTGCTCCCCAACCAGTCCTCCCCGAACGGTCCACCTTGCAGCCTCCGCGTAAGCCACCTCTGTCTTAGAATTAGCTCTTTGCAGAGAGTTAAACATGTCTGAGCAGGCTCTGCACACAGCTTCCTTCAGTTCACAGACATCGACTGGAGTGTGGGGCACAATGCAAATCCCTCACATGACAATAAGGAAAGCAGCTCACGTTTACTGTGTGTCAGGCGCCATGCTAAACCTTCCTATGAGACAGCTACTGCGATTGTCTCCAGTTTCCAAATGAGGAGCTAGAGCCTCAAGGTTGCCCAAGGTCAGTAAGAAAATGGCAGACCGACTCAAACCCAACCCAAGCACGTAACGACCCCACGCACGGGAGGTGGCCTCTCAGGTTTAGTACTCAATAAACGTTAGCGGGTGACGAGTGACACAGATGAAAACATTAGGAAGAGGTGTTAGAAAACAAGGAGAAGGGGTGACCAAGGTTCTCCATCTTAAGTGACTTCAGGGCTGAGCTAATCATTAAAAGACCTTGGTTTTGTCCTGAATCTTGCATTTCTGCCCAGCCAAGCTCCTCTTCCTCTAAAATCATGCCAACGGGAGGTATTCCACAAAGACTGCTGTCCGCCTGTCCTCAGAGCTTCTGATTTTTAAGGGAAGGTCAAATTCTTCAAGGAAGTAAAGGATGAAAATACTTCCCTGTAGAATGGTGACAAGAGAAGCTAGGTGCCTTATGCCATAAATTTTATCATTAAAAAGCTTCTGTTTTTCTTTTAAGTGCTAAATTAATCAAAATTATAAAATTGGCATTCCTCCTCATTCTTCACTTACTATTCAAAAATGAAGAAGAGGGTTTTCTCAGTTATTAAGCTATAATTATGATCTGTGACTACTATAAATTCAGAGCACTATGGTAACTTTCGGTGCCGTAAAAAGTGTATATGATACCATCCCTAGCCTCCGGGGGCTAACAAGGTACTCGCAGAGATCACACACCCAGAACATTTTAAAAATACAGAATTCAAGAGGTGTCAGATTTCATGAGGCATATTTTTATGGCAAATGTCACTCTTCTGAGCTAAACCACAGAAACTGAGGCTAAGTTGGAGAGATCACTGTGGGCTGGGGGGAAGAGAAAGCCCTCTTGATGGAAGCAAAACGGGACGAAAGTGTTGAGATGCTCTGATGTCACCTCCAGACACAGATGGTTCGTTGAGGCTAACAGGCATCAGCCCACACCCTGAGCGGAACCCGAGAGGTAGCTTGGCTCCCATTTCCATGCCCTTCCTACACTTGGAGCATTTCCTGCTAAGTGATGTGGGCCGCCTGTCTTCACAGTCCCCCAAACACAAAGGCACCTCTTAAACATGTATCATATCTGTTGAAGGGACGATTAATGTGGAAAGTGCTCCCTTCTTTATCTCTGAGAAATCTCAATTCCACATAAAAATACCCCCTGAAGTTATTAAAGTGCATTCCGTTTTCAAAGGGACTATCAGTTTTTTCATATTCTCACAATGTTCCTGTAAGATAGAAAATTTGGGGTATCATTATCATCATTTATCACGTAAAAAAAAAATGAGGCCCACACTGCAAGAGACAGACTGAAAGTGATCTATCAAATTGAGGGCACAGTTGACGAAATAGGAAAATGGACCGGGTATTTGACGGGAATTGTTCATTTCGTTTGGGGTGCTAATGGCATTGTGTTTACCTAGGATCATTCCCTTGTTTTGGAAGGATATATGCTGAAGCTTTGGAGGATAAAGTGCTCAGATGTCTAGAACATCTATAATTTAGTTTACGATGCTTCAGCAGAAAAGTTATGGCAATGTGAACAACCACTGAGAGAAGGGGGTGACTATATATGCATGTCCATTATCCTATTGTTCTTTTTTTATACACGGAATTTTTCATAAGAAATAGAAGAAAAAATAAGATAAAGTAAATCATCAATACTGCTTAATTAGCACACATCCCACAGCTACTGTTACCTACACACTACAGAAGTAGATCCGAGATCTAGTGAAATTAATAGTGATTGTTGGAATCGCAAGAAGGAAAATGCACACATCTAAATTCCTGTATTACTAATACGTTGCATAAGAAATTCAGAACAGTTCTGTTTGACTCCAGATAGAAAAATAGAGAATCTCCTGGCTTGGTCAGGCTCTAAACTGTGTCAGCCACAGCCTTGAGGAAGCAACAACTCTGAGCCAGACAAAGGCATGCCCTTGAGAGAGACATTTCGGAAAGCCTCAGAAGGCGTGCCAAGGCAAACAGTGCCATCGTGAGAATGGCCACGGGCCGGCCTTGCCCTCCGGCTGCAGCTCCTGCCTCCTCTCTGCTCAAGGCTTCTCTTTTTGACCGAGACCTGCCCGTGGCCTCCGCTGGTTTCCCGCTCTACTGCAGGCCCCTCTCTGACGCTGCCCCGGCTCCACCTCCCACTGACGGACTGGCTGGGGGCACTGCAAGCCAGGCCTCGCCCCTTGTGGTTGGTCTCACATCTCCCTCCCAGCTCACACCAATTCGACCTTACTACCTGCCGCATAAAAAGGACTAACGTGAAAATTCCATACAGCACAGCCTGCAGGAGCCAGATATACTCCAGAAAATTAGTTTCATGGATGGTTAAAAGTGTGTGATACCCACAGACACCTTCAAAACACCTGCTGTTTATTTCAGACATGCTCGGTGGTTCAGTTTTACACGACGTGAGTGAGTACTCAAAACAAAAAGAATGTACAAGTGGACGTGTGTTTCTACGAAGCGTGTGCTTGTGGGGGGGTACACGGCAGGTGTGTGCAGTGTGTGTATAGGTGGCGTTTGAGCAAGTCTGTCTGAGGTGACACACGCACTGAAAATACTAAGTTTAAAATGGTGTTTCCCTTACATCAGTTCTGTGAAGGTCAATAATTATAACGTTCACTGTTATCCCTGGTGCTGTACGTATAGCAGATACTTGCTGAATGAATGATTAAATGAACAGACACGGGGGCCTCCCCAGGACGGCCAGCTGCCAGGGTCCCTGTGGCAGGTCACTCGTCCTGTTAGTGCCAGCCCGCTCTGGCTGCCAGCACAGACCACCACAGAGAGAGCGGCTTAAGCCACGGAATGTTTTTCTCGATGTTCTGGGGGCTAGGCTGGTTTCCTCGGGGGGCCTCTCTCCCTGGCTTGCAGACGACCACCCCGTCACTGCCCCTTCGCATGGCCGTCCCTCCGAGCATGCAGCCCAGGTGTCTCTTCCTCTGCTCATAAGACAGCAGTCACACCGGCTCAGGGCCCACCCGCACTACCTCATTCTAACCGAGACGTCTCTTTAAAAGCCCCGTCCCCAAACATGGTCACGTCCTGAAGTACTGGAGCGAGGACTTCAACATACGAATTTGGGGGGAGACGAGTCAGCCCATAACGGGTAGACATGTGCAAGTTGGATTTCTCTTCATGCAGAGATGGAAACCGAGACCCAGGGAGGTTCTGGAGATTCCAGTTTGAGCCTCAGGTCCAGGAATCGTTCACAATTCATTGGATTAACGACAAAAGTGCACAACTATAAAAATTTTCCTCTGCAAGTCCAGCCTGCCCTGTAGTGGATGGATGGGGAGGTGCGTCCACTGAAGCCTGTAGAAGTCCCAGACCTCCAGGACTTCACGGCCAAACCGGACTTCGCCTGCTCCAACCCAGAACAGGGACCCATGCCGGTAAAGGGGTGGCCAGCGAGAGATGCTACCGTTTAGATGGGTGTCACACTGAGAAAATGAAGGTGTTTCTAAATGAAATTGTATCAGCAACACCTGCGTTAGCATCCCTCCACTGTTTCAGCATCCTCCGCAGGTCCGGGAAGAGCCGGCCCACATCCCCGCGGCGGGCGGCGATCTCTCCGCTTCTGTCTACACCACGATGGCACCTCCCCGGTGAGCCGCTCCGTCCTCCATTCCCCAAGCAAGTGCCCCATCCTCAGCCCCATTGCTTCCTAGATGTATAGGAGAACTGAAGCTGTACTCTCCCGACCGAATGACGCTCTCCATGTTTTGAAGGCTAACAGCAGCAGCCCAGGTTAGTGACGTGGGGGCTCCAGACACCTGGACACCTAAGTGGGGAAACTGGGCAGAGGGTGGCCGGCCCCCACCACGTGTTCAGCTGGGACAAACTTACACACAATGGACCGTGTGAGCCAAGGCTGGGGGAGCCAAGCCAGCTTTGATGACCCAGCTTCCCATTCCCGGTTGGTCTATGGGGCTCTCACCATAGATTTTTTTAGGTTTTTAAAATTATCAGGTTGAATTTACTCTCCTCTCTGACTAGAAGTAACAACGAGGTTATTTTCTATTTAATTATTCATAATTAAGTGAATAATTATTCATTTATGTTATATGAATTATTTATACATTTATTTACATTTTATTTATATTATATTGTATTTTATATATCACATTTATTTTATATATTATACATTTATAAATAGATTATATTAATATATATTATAGTTTATATATTTATATATTACATTTATTTTATATATTATACATTTATAAATAGATTATATTAATATATATTATGTTTTATATAAAAATATATATTTATTTATATTATATTATTTATATATTAATATATGAATAATTAAATGAATAATATAAATAATTAAATGAGCATAATTAAATAAGAAAACTAAAAATCTCAATACTTCCAAAATAACTTATAATTCAAATTTTCATTTCTCGTAATTCAGCCCTTAAGTAAAAAAAAAGTACCTTGATCGTCTTCTAAACTGGAATAATTCCCTCTTTCATGACCTTTGTCACCATTTTGGTCTCGGGCGGTGCTGAAAGAATGAACCAGCAGGCGGCATGCGATACCAACGTTGTTCTCACTTGACGGCCATGTGAATAGTCAGCGCTGTGCACACGTGGCTGTAGGACCAGCAGAACACGGACCTTGTTTCAAAGTGCTCTGGGATTTGGGTTTCAGAATATCACAGCTTGAGAGCAGAAGGAGATCTGAAGTTCAGGCTCGGTCTTTGGACGTTGAGAACGCACTTCTTCAGGCAGAATGTGGGTGGTTTATCTACGGAGGCAGATACACAGGATCCATCGATATCCACCGTCGCCTTTCTATTACGGAGACCACCATGTCATCCATGACCTCACCATTACCTATCAGTTCAGTGACCTTGGACATTCTCTCCCACCCTCCCCACCCGCTCTCCAGCTTCTACCCTGCTCCATGCTGTCACTCAGCCCAGAGGAGGTGCATCCTGGACCCCCAGGCTCCTGCAGACCCAGCGCCCCCGCTCGTGGCCTGGCTAACTGCTTCCTAATATTGCAGGTCTCTGGGGGCTGCAACTTGCAGGTTTGCTCCCTAAACTTGCGTCCCCATCCCCTGCTGTCTAAGTAGTCCCTTCATTAAAGTCTGCATTTGTGTTGTGTTTCTGCCAGAACCCTAGCTGGCAAGGTGTTAATAAAGAGAAATAAGGAAGAGATGTAATCAGACAGTGAGTTCCAATCAACAGACCGTGTTCTTGCTACTTCATTACAAATAAGCCAGTTTTCAACATGAAAAAATTTAGCAAAAGGCACCATAGGCCTTGTTAACTTGAAACATGAAAGAATGAAAAGATCAACGAACGCTAGGATCTAACATCTTCAAACGGCACGCCTCAGACCTCCACGGTTTGGACATGATCTCTCCTTTTATGATGTCCTTAAAATGATGCTGCGTCTGTTATACGAAACTCGAGAACCTCACGGGGCGCTGTCTGCGCAAGGCCTCCCTGCTCTGTGTCCTGCACCCCTGGGAAACGGGAGGGGTCAGAAGGGCCCACGGTCCCCAGGAGTCTGCTCCTCAGCTCTGCACCTCCGTGTGACTCCCGATAGTTATCTGGAAAGACACTGCGTCCTTTGAGGAACGGCGGATAAAGCACCGGCGGTGCGGCCTCAACCTGCACCTGCATCCATACCTCTACTTCAGTTTACCCAGCCCAGCACTCTGCTCACGGGGATGTGCAAAACAGCACCCATCCGAAGACCTTTCTCCACAGAATCTCAGAGACAATAAGTCAGTTGTGATTTGATAAAAAATGGATTTTTTAAAATCAAGCAAACCTGGTAACAGGGTGGAATAAAGAAGTCACTACTTCTAGGCTAAAAACAGTCTCCTAGAGAAAATAATTCTGCTGCAGTTTACTTAGCAGGAAAAAAGACTTTTGTTTAAAGCAAGGAGTTTCAAGTTGCTGATTTTCCTGTGAACTGTCTGAATCAGTTAAGACCTACCACAATATTTATGCTCCAAACGCTTGTGAGCCACTTAGGGGACGACAGGCCATTACCTTCCTCATTCGAGCTGAGGGCTTTCTGGGTTCCTCTGCCTTCGTGTTCCCGTCAGAAAGACTCACCAACCGTCAGAGCAATCAGACCCCGGCCAAGCTCATTAGATTTGGCATCTGACAAAAACAGAGCTTCACGTGAGACCAAACATCAACGTGGTTGTGAAAGGTGTTCCCTGGGCGGCCTGGAAATCCCCCACGAGCAGAGAACCCTCCTCATTGGCCCAAAATGTGTCCGTCGCACCCGGAGCACCGCAGGATTTTCCCCTTGCCTGGCAGCTCATTCTTTTTTCTAACCTGTTTTCTTTGGAGGCACGAGATTGTGAACACGTGACGAGACAGCAACACCTAGTGGGGAGAGCGGCGGAGCAGAATTCAAGATTAGCTCATTTCGTTTCTTCTGCCTTCATTTCCTCAGCTATAAAATGGGATGAGGCCTCGTCATACTCCACAAATATTTACAGAGACAAATGCAACTAATCTAGGAGGACCCGTAACATCTCAAAGGACAGGTAGGGTCAGCCAAGTCTCTATTTTAAAAGTTCTTGCTGTTTAGAAGCATCTTAAGGCTGACTCTGTACTTTGGGTGGAGGGGGAGGGTGCGAAATGGGTATATTTGGGCTTTTATATCCTTCCCCTCCAGTAGCTGAGAGTGCCACACCTCTGTCCACTTACGTCCCCTTAAGATGTTAACAGACATCAGTGCTATTTCTCTGAGGGTTTAGTTTTGGGTTTTTTGGGTTTTGTTTTTTTTTTTTTGCATTTCAATAGGAAATTGTAGAAAACTTAAAATGTATCGAATGCTAAAATTTAAAGGGCTACAGAAGGAAGCTCAGCAGGTCTTTGAGACTCTTTGGGAACATTCTTCAGTCTACCCCAAATGCAGACACTTCTCTGTTCTGCCCTCCCAGAATCAAAACCCTTTCTGAAGATAGTGTTCTGGCCCTACCCCCAAAATAACACTCAAGAGTTAGACAAAGTCAAAAGATGGATGAACACTTGTAACTCACTGGAGAAGAAACCACATGTAAAGAGGCCTTAGCCTGGTCAGGCTGCTATAACAAAATATCGTACACTGGGGGGCTTCTAAACAACCGAAGTTTTTCCTCACAGTTCTGGAGGCTGGCGGTCCAGGATCAGGGCGTCAGAACATTTGTCGAGTGGTGGGGCTGCTCCCTGGTTCACAGATTGCCGTCTTCTCGCAGTGACCTCACACGTAGGAAGGGATGACAGAGCTCTCTGAGGTCCCTTTTCTAAGGCATTGATCCCATTCCTGAGGACTCCACCCTCATGACCTCACCACCTCCCCAAGGCCCCACCTCCAGACAGCATCACACCAGGGGTTAGGATTTCAACACAGCACTTTGGTGGGGACACAAACATTCAGACCACAGCAAGAGGCAACATTGAGAGAAAAGTATTTTTGATTAGAGGACGCCCAAAATTCCTTCTGGCTATAAAGTCAGTTCAGTCTTTGGATAAGGCTTATGGCCATGCTCCACGATGTAAACCGGCCCTGTTGTGCACTTCTAGTCAACCCAAGAGTGGAGCCCAGCTCGGCACCACTTCCATCTGTTTAAGACACTCGTCAGTTTTTAGCCTGTTTTCTGCTTCAGTGCGATTCCCTGTGCTATGCTTTTTATAGGGTCTCCGCTCCCTGTATCTTTTTAGATAAAATTTGCCTTTCACAATGGCGCATTCAAAATCTTCCCAAAATGTGACCTCAAACTTGTTGTACACCTAGTTATCTCTGTGTTACTCAAAGCAACTCCTCCATTCAGGACATCTCAGAGACCCCAGATCTTCTGCCTGATTTCAGCACCCCCCCAAAGCTACCCAGATGGGTCCACTCCGGCCCTTGATGAAGCAGATGCCAGAGCAGAGTTAGATGTGCAGGAGATTCATAAGGGGAAAGAGAGCGGGAGGAGGCAGGGACAGCCTCAGGCTGAGTCACAGGCCTGACACCTGCAGAAGGAAATGGAGAAGGAGTGGCACTGGGTAGGAAGGCCCTTGGGCTGCTGTGAAGCTCGGAGAGTCTCCTGGCCCAGAGGGAGCTCCAGCAGAAGACAGCGAGCGTGTTCAGGGGCCCAGTGATGGACAGAAGAGGCCAGGCCTGAGCATCCACACGGGCACCGCAGGCACCTGCTGGGAGCTGCCTGAAGGAGCACGCCCCCATTCAAACGCACACATCTCAGAGGTGCAGAGGCCATGGGGCGTGTATCAGCTGCCTGCGTCCCTAGAAGGGAGATCCACATGTGCAGTCCATCCATGGCCATCACGGCCCACCCTCAGGGCCGCACAGACCCGCTTCTCCACACGCATTTGCAGACAGCTTCCTCATGACTTCTCTCCGCGTGGGCATGGCTTCCTGAGAGAGAGACCAGCGGGAAGCGTTACAGCCCCATCGCTGCTGTTGGCTGGGGATGTAACTGGAAGTCATCCTGTGCCTCCTCTGATATCCATTCTCAATCCCCACCTCACAGCTGTCACTTTAGCAGGTCTTGGTGGCTTATTGGTGGCACAACCCAGACTATCATCCCTTCTCAGGTCACAATCATGAAGGGCACACCAAAAGGGTCCCAAGCGAACCACTTGACAGGCAAACATACTCCCCTTGACCCCTTTGTGCACCAGCAGCTCTGCCTCCTCCACTGGTCACAGTCAACTATGCCCATCAACACTGTGACTCTTGTCTGCAGCCCCTCGACACAGGAGTCCAGAGTGCCTGGCAGCAGTGGGGCCTATAATGCAACAGGACCCCAACTGTTCTCACTCCTGGGGACCTAGGACCTCCACGCTGCAGAGCCCAGTGTAGGGGAGGACAGGAAGCACCCATCTCCCAGGGGTGGTTGGGCAGGATGATATATGGAGCGACTCCTCCCTCCACCCCTAGCTCCGGGACCCACACATTCCTCCCCCTGGGCCTGCAGTGCCACAGAGAGAGCTCTGATTCAGCACACAGACTGCATCCTTGCAGAGTCCTGCCTCCACGCTGGGCCTCAGCTGCAGCCCCGGCTGACCACTCCCACACCCCGTCAGCCCCGAAGCACACAGGCAGTGAGGTGGGTAATGCTACCGGTGAATCCCACGGCCCGGGCCCGCGCCTGCCCCTCGTTCACTGTGTTTCCCTGAGATGACGTGAGGTTCTGCCTGCAGACCTGACCCTCGGATCCTGGCCTTGGCTGAAGCTCTGCAGCGAGAACAGCAACAACACCCAGAAGTGGTGATTATTCCGACGAGGGCAAACTGTTGGCCCTTCTGGACAGAAGGGGCCCAGTGGGGTCGATTTGCCACCAAGTGGCCAGACGGTCTCCTTGAGGACCAGTGCCACATCAGGGTACTGAGCAATGACTTTATTTGCTGGCTGGTTGAAGACACAGACAGACAGTAGCTGAATTAGCCTTGGTAAGTGGGAGTCCCCGCTGTTGAGGCCGTGAGCCGCCTCTATCCTGTACCCCCCCAGGATAATTAACTGTCCAGGCTATGGACCCAACTGTCGGGGAGGTTCTGACTCTGCTATTCATCTCAATCACCGCCACTCAGTCTCCAGTCTTCAGTTACTATCTACACACCAATGACTCCAAAATCTGTATTTCCATTCAAGACTAGAGTTCTGAAACTCAAACGCACGTGTCTACCTGGCTACCATACGTCTCCACCTGCATATTTCACAGCACTTCAAACTCAGCCTGTCTTCGAAGGGACTCATGAGCTCCTCTGTGCCGCCTGCCCCTCCTCCACTCTCTCCGTCTTGGTGAGTAGCGCCACGACCCCAGTTGCCCGTCCCCTCCCTCTTCCAGACCCCTCGTGCCATCAGGCACACACTCTTCAATATTTCTCAGTTTGTTTGCGATCTCTTTCAAGCCATCATTGTCTCTCCTGGACCTACAACGACAGCTTCCTAGCTGCTCCTTCTGCCTCCAGTACAATCCACCTCCAGACCAGTTTCTGTTTTGCAAATAGGATAATGCTTCAGAGATATTTGCCAATTTAAAAAAGTTCAAGAGAGAATGTCTAACATCACTCACGTGGGCCAAAAGGCCCTTTTATGTGGCCAGAATTGTAGAGAGTCCAGAAATCATAACTAATGAAAAATAGCTGAAGGAACTGAAATGGGACGTGTGGCTCAGAGAAAACGCAGGGGAAGCTTTGAGAGTCGTTGTCAATTTTCTATGGCTCCGATTCTTTTTCTTTACATATTTACTTCATCCAAATGTACTTCATTTCAGGGTATAAAGTGAGTATCTAAGTTGACTTTTTGAAACAATATTAAGATGATTAGCCAACTGTCTCATATAGAATATACGCCATACTCAGGTATATATAAAACACAAATATAAATAAATGCAAAATGAACACATTTGAAGCTTTCTGATTTTCAGTTACTTATTTTCTTGAACAGGTATCAAAACTGGTTAAGTACCTTTACAGCATTTTTAATATTTTGTAGTTAACAGTATCTTCTCATCACTCTTTAAAAATTTCATAATTATTCATAGTCATATTCTTCTGAATTCATGAAAAGCAGTTAAAAAGAAGCTGGGACATAGTAATCAGTAAATAAATGTTAGTTGTTATTATTACTATTATTGCTTTATAGGTTTATTCTGTCCAAAGAAATTTAAAATAATTTTGTCAATTCAAAAAAATAAAGAGGGATCTCAACCCAATTTTTTTTGATTACTTTGGCCTAACAAATAATTCCGGAAAAACTGACATCTCCGCAGTATTCATCTCCCTATGATCAGCATGGACTGCTTCTCTGTTTCTGTCTCTCAGTAAAATAAATGATAGTTTCCCTCAAGTAGGTTCTACACTTTCCCTCTTAATATTGTTGTTTTAGGCAGGAATCATTGGCTTCACTAAACAGAAATACCATTCAAACTAGCAAGAAAAGAAAGAGATTTTATTGTTAGAATATATCCCACGGAATTCAAAGACAGAAAACACAATATAGGGACTAAAACAGGATAGTCAGGCACCAAGTCTCTTCTTTGCACCTCTCTCTTTGGAGCCACATGGTTCTCCGCTCTGCTCTTCATGAATCTGCTCCATTCCTGCGCTTCTCTCTTCAGACCAACTTCTCTGCTCATTCACGGTTTCTGCTTCTCCATAACTTTAGTTGGCATATGGCTTTGGTTGGTCACGGCCCCTTTCCACCTCAACCTCTGCATAAATGTTTGCCTCTGCTCCCCTCCAGCAATGAACAGTATAGTCTCTGTGTCTCTTAGTTCAAATTCATAAGAGAGGAAATCTGATGTCCTGTTGGCCAGTCAATGGCTGGTCTGGGTTACCAATCTCCCTCCCGCATCAGCCATGTCTGGGGTCCAAGGGGATGCAGTGAGAGTAGCAGAGCCGCATGCCGTAATCTGTAGGACTGCTACATGCAGAGCAGTGGACAAAGCACGCAAGATCTTGAGAAGAGCAATAAGTAAGTAGATCAGGAAACGACAGACCTATCTAACAGTACTCCTAGACATGGTGCATAAATTTGCTGACATAAGCAGGATTTGCTTTTCATTATGCTATCTGCAAGTTATCCCTATATATAGCAATCATCTTGACATTTGTGTATTTATTATGTATCCAGCAACCTTACTCTACACATCAAATCCAGCTGTTTCTAATTTGATTCCTTTTAGAGTTTTCAATCCTAACACTTAAAATAATGATTGATTTTTGTCCTCTATTTTTAAAATTTTTATTATCATGTAATTCTTGCAATTGCTAAGATTTTCAGAATAGCATCAAATAATAATGGGATTGTGAAGCATTCATGGCTTCTCATGTTTTTAACAAAATTTCTTCTAATGTTTCATTATTAAGTGCCATGCAGGAAGTTAGGAAATGATATCACAAATGTTTTAAAAATGTAGATGAATAATGTGAATACAACACACATGGGACAAGATAAGACATTGAGGACCAGGCTGCAACTGCCAGACCTCAAGAAGACAACATGAGAAGTAAGATGACGAAGAGATGTGGGATCAGATGGTGAAATGAACTGGGAAACATGCCCTGCTCACTGACTCTTTGAGACTGGCTATCCTGAAACCCCAGGTTCCACACAGCAGCACCAGAAGCAGAAAGTCAAAGCATGGATGAGGGTTCCTCCTGACGTGGTGGTGGGAGGTCACGAAGGGTGTTGGGCAGTGCCCTACCACGCCCCGACAATGAAGGGAGGCCGGAAAGATGATGCAGAAAGCCAGCCCCTGGTGTTACAGTGGCTTCACCATCTCCAGTCATCATAACTAAAATTTTGTGGTCGAGGAGAGCATGGAAAGGATAAAAATGACATGCTGTGAAAACAATGACCCTGCCACAGAAATCTTTACATTATATACTATTTTGAGATTGAGTTTAAAAAAATCACAACCTGCGAGCCAGCCTGGCAGCATAGTGGTTAGATTTGTGCACTCCACTTCGGCAGCCGGGGATTTGTGGGTTCAGATCCCGGGTGTGGACCTACATACCACTCATCAAGCCACACTGTGGCTCCTCAAGCAAAAAGAGGAAGATTGGCAACAGATGTTAGCTCAGGGTCAATCTTCCTCACCAAAGAAAGAATTACAACATGCTGTTGGCCAAAATCCTTTCTTTTTTTATAGTCATCAATTTACCATGGTCAAATATTTTTGTTTTGTAGATGGGGTCAAGGGAGCTCAGTTGATTATAACATGATTTAATTAGCATCATATGTTTCTATTGCCCTTCCAAACAAAGACCTTCTTAAGAATAGTAGCAATGGCTTACCCTTCTTTTATATTCTCCGTTCAGCTATCACTTTGCTATGACTATGACAGGTATTCAATAAACAGTTACTGAATATGAACAAGAACTGCAAAAAGCTATTGATAGCCAAAGACCCCACTGCCAACCCGGGCATTATCTCATGAATACTTCCTTCCGGCATCAGGTGTAATGGAGTACTAAAAAAAGGGGATGATAGAGGGTTATACACCTGTTATCTGTCCCAGTTGAAAAAGCGTCAACCTGTATCATAGCCAAGAACCAGACAATGTGATCGGGGTGTGTGTGCCTGTATTGTGTGTGTGTGTGTGTGTGCATAAGCACAGGTAAAAGCTGATTTTGTTTCATAGGGTTTTTGTTTTTGGTTTTGTTTGGAAGAGAAATGGGGAAAGGACAGCCCTACAAGTCCAAAGCAGAAAGCTTATAAAAGAATTCTTCAAGCTTTCACTCAGCGTGAACTCATTTTCTACTTTGCAGATACTTTTAATAATCGTGTTGTCTGTCAAGTTTTTACATGGATTGTTTCACATAAAAGTTTCATTTTTCAAATAAAATCCAAAAACATCTGCTATCTACAATTCTCTCATGAGAACTGCAGTGGTGTTTGGGACCAGAGGTGGAATAAAAATATTATTTTCTTAGGTTTATTTATCATTCACATAAATCAGGAAAGCATGTTATAATTCCTTGAACGCAGAGACTGACTGGGTAAATGGGTGTCAGACACGTGTACGTACAAAATGAGGAAGACTACATTTGGAGGGAGAGATGAGAGGCACGCGTCCTGGAACCGGCTGCTGGAAAAGAAGGGCAGCAGCGGTCCACACGCATGCCCGACCAACGGCTGGTCAGTCACATCGCTTCCTACACACAGGATGTGCGCCACCTGAACACACTGACCCGCCATATTAACTTATCCTGGGCACAATCTCATGGGCCTGCTATAAGATTTATGACATCTATTATTGAGTTGTAGATCAACGTAGATATTACATGTCAGTGTAAACACCTTTTCACACTCTTCACCATATAACTTGTCATTTTTAATCTCCTACATTGATGTTAAACATCTCCTTACCATCAAACTGTAAATACAGCATGGATCATATTTTCTACGTGACTAAAAAGAATGATTGAAGAGCTGACTGAAAAAAAAAATTCCTTGATTTATTTCACCTGAGGTTCCCCAGGAATATGCCGTGATTTATGTCCCAGCACAGGCTGTCCGATTAGTTCACTCTGGGCTAAAAAGGCAAACCATTAAAGGCATTAAAATTTCAACAAGAATGTTATCTTCACAGTAAGGACAAGAGTGACATCTTGTGCCTATGAACACAGGAGTTACCAGCAGCTCTGCCATTTCTGTTAAATCCGGGGCCTGATGAATCAGCATGGAGCCAATTTGATACACTTTAAGTACTAAAACTGTTTTAAAATGCTGCAAGGACCTCAGTATATGGATCAATCCCAGAAGGTTGTTCTTAACTTTTCACTTAGCATACAGAGCACACAAATGCGTGGTCTTACAGCTTTTTTCATTGTATAAGAATGTCTGGATGTAAAAGAAAGAGCATTGGACCAAAGCCTAGATGCCAGGGCTCCCGTCCTCGCTTGGCCATTATTAACTCATTGTGCCACTTCCTCGTCTGTAAAACAAGGGCCTTAAGTCTGAAGCCAACCACAGGAACACTTTCATATTTACAGTTCTTAGATTATTTTTATTACAAACATTGTCAAAAGAAAATAGAAAGCATGTCATTGTTAAGTACCACATTTTGTGTCACGTTGAGTTAAAACAGAGACTCAAGCCTTCCTTGACCACTGACAACTGTAACAGTTACATACAGCCATGATAATGCTGCCTAACAAACGACCAGAAACTTCAGCAGCACAAAATAAGGGTGTATTTGGCTCATGTGTCCGAAGGTCGGCTAGAGGTCAGCTGATGTAAGCTGGATCCAGCTAGAGTGGCTCAGCTCTGCTCCTCATGTCTCCTCCCGAGCAGAGTGGGCTGTCCTGGGCAGGCTCCCAAGGCAAGGACAGGTGCGAGAGAGGGAGTGAAGCACACAGGCCTTGAGTGTGGACTGGTGACGGGGGTCCCTTACATCTGCTCTGTCTACTGGCCAAAGCAAGTTAATGTCTGAACCCAAAGTCAAGGGGCAGGCAGGTATGGTAGGCTTCTAGTGGGGAGACTACAAAGTCGCATGATGAGCCATGCGTTAGAGACAAGGGGGAAGCCACAGGGCAAGAATGCGATTGATCACGCCAATACACCAGAGACAAAGTGAATGGAGAAGGAGCGGTCCCAGTCCACATTGCCATTCTTCCTTGTATAGTGAACACTCCAACCCAGCTACTGGAATCCACTTACTTAATTTAATTTAATAGGTATTTGTTTTGACTACCTCTGAACCAGTCTTGGTGTCGGGCCAGCATCCCTGATCTGGCTCAACATCCCCCTGGCACCTTGGAGCTCAGGTCCACAAACATTCTCGCCTGGACAACGTGAGCACACGTGGTAAACAAAGACCCTTCTCTCTCACCACACAGGATACCAGAAAATACACACAGTAGACACGCAACTGTCATCCAGCTATACTTCCAAAACACGTCTGCAACATGCAAAGGAATAACAAAGTCGATTTGTAATCTGAATCAAAAAGTTAAAAATTTCCCGTTTATAAAGAACTTTAGAATAAGAACCTAAGTGTGAGAAACTTGTGAATATATTAGTAATAATCTGGGTGTAAAATTATTTTTAATTTGTTGGGACTAAAGTAATCTTTCTTTCCCAACACTATGGCATTTTTATCCAAGTATATTTTTGTGAATTACATGCCCGAGTTGTTCAACATCCAGCACATTTCCTGAGTGGACTTGAAGGGTCTACTAAGGTCAGCGTATGGGCCTGAGAAAATCCATTATTAAAGCATTTTAACAATTTAAAATATTTATTTAAGTGTTAGCTCAAGAGGAACGAATAAAATACACACAAGTTCTCCGGGAAAGGGAATCGAGAAATACCGCGATCATCTGCTGTTGACAAGGAACTAAGGGAGTGTGGCCCTCACTGTGGTTGGGGACCGTCCCCTTTGTGATAAGGGCCCTCCTGTGAGCAGTTAGACAACAGTCACAGATGATAATGATGAAGGGAGAGGAAGAGGAGATGCAAAATGGTACCTGTAATCCGTCAGAAGTCCGTTTATTTCAAAGCTCTAAAAGACCTCTTGGAGATGTATACTGAAACATTAAAGAGTAAAGTGACATAAAGCCGGAAATTTACGGTCAAATGTTTCAGCAAAGAAATTGCGTCTGCATCCAGAGCAAGGTAAGCTTTGGTGGTGGAAGGCACACAGGTAACTGGTCCACACAGAAGGCCTTGAGTGCCCCTTACAGCAGTCTCCAAACTTCCTTCTGTGTTTGAAATTTTCCCAAACAAAACATTGAAAACATTAAACAATAAATAAATATCCTCTGGAGGCTTCTAGTCAAGATGTTATAATAGAGTCAGTTTTTGAGGAACCCACTCAGCCTCAAACATTTAACATCACGGATAAAATCTACTAAGTAAAAATCAAAAAAAGACATGATCAAGCTCAAAACCAACCAAATAGCTCTATGAACCAAAGGTGACACACAGATGCAAAGCTGAGAGCAGGACTGAAGCCACAGGCTTGCTGGAAGTCAGGTTTGGAAACAGCCGTACCAACAATGATCCGGCATCTCGGAGGTAACGGAGCAGAGAGGGCCCGACGCGGGCAGGGGGGGAGCAGAGCGTCTGACTCATGTCATGTGCCCAGCAAGATACGATGATGAAGCCAGAGGATGACGTTACAGGAACAGTCATACACCATTCCTCCTTATGATCATAAATGCAAAATCCCAAATAAAATATTAGCAGATCAGCGGTAGATAAAGATAAGTTATCACGACAAAGTGGGATTTAGCTTAACAATGTAAAATGGTTCATCATCAGAATATCTAATCAGGTAACCTGCCACATTAACCTGTCAAATCAAAGAAGAAACACCGTATGGTCGCCGCAATGGACTCAGAAAAATCAGTTTATAAAATTAACAACCATTCATGGGTTTAAACCTTATAGAAAATAGAAAGAAACTTCCTTAACATGATTCTTTCCCCCCCAAAAAAATAATCAAAAACCCACAGGGGCCGGCCCAGTGGCACAGCGGTTAAGTTCGCATGTTCCGCTTCCACAGCCTGGGGTTTGCTGGTTCGGATCCTGGGTGTGGACCTACATACCACTGATCAAGCTATGCTGTGGCAGGCAACCCACATATAAAATAGAGGAAGACGGACAAGGATGTTAGCTCAGGGCCAGTCTTCCTCAGCAAAAAGAGGAGAATTTGTGGCAGATGTTAGCTCAGGGCTAATCTTCCTCAAAAAAAAACCCACAGCAGGCTTCCCTTCCAGCTATGATAAAGGAGCTTGTGGCAAGCTAATGTTCTTTCCAAAAATAAATACAAAATTTGGAAAAAATACTAAAAAAAAAATCTGTTGGAAAGTATTGGAGAGTCACTGAGGCAACAGGGATATAGGGTGCAAGGCCATGGAGAAGGAGGAAATCAAGGGACAGGGGAGCCCACATGCTGCAGCTTTTCCCAGCAAGGCATTTGCTGATTCTAGCACAAAGCAAGATTGTGGACCTACACAAAGGGCCAGTCCAAAGGCCACAGCTAAGAGGCAGAGAAACTCACCAAGGTTTTGGCCATCTCACGTGGATGGAGAAATAAATTAGACACACGAGACCAGGATCCCAGTGAGAAAGGAAGGGATAAAAACTGACCCTTGCAGGCTGCCAGTTTTTCCTCCAGACGTTTGCTGGACTATGAAGCTGTGAGGGGCAGGAAGTACTAAGCAAAAAAGACACAGGCCAGGGGCCAGCCCAGTGGTGCAGTGGTTAAGTTCGCATGTTCTGCTTTGGTGGCCTGGGGTTTGCCAGTTCAAATCTCGGGTGTGGACATGGCATTGCTTATCAAGCCATGCTGTGGTAGGCATCCCATGTAGGAAGTACAGGAAGATGGGCATGGATGTCAGCTCAGGGCCAGTCTTCCTCAGCAAAAAGAGGAGGATTGGTGGTGGATGATAGCTCAGGACTAAGTTTCCTCAAGAAAAAAAAAAGAAAGAAAGAAACAGGAAAAAAAAGAAAGAAAGAAAGAAAGAAACAGGCCATAAAGTGAATTTCAGCTAGTTGCTAAGAAATCAGGGATTAGAGGTGAGGATGGGCAATGGAGGCAGCCCAGGTGATCACCACAGGGTTTCAGTTGAAACACCTCGGAGAAGGAGCAGACAAGAAATTCTCAGCCCAGCCTGGACTGGATACAGGCCATTGCACTCGACTGATTCCCCAGTAAAGAAAGCATAAACCCTCTTTGGGGGAAGTTAACATCAGAGATTTTACAGTTGTTCATATAAAATGCACAGCATTTGGGGGGAAAATGTAAAAAGACAGAGCCATTCAACCAAAAATCAAGGAAAAAATACGACAATAGAAACAGACTCACATTTGATGCAAATGTTGAAATTATCAGATAAGGAACTTAAAATAGTTATGAATATGTTCAAGGAAATGATGGTGAAAAAAGGATAATCTCATCAGAGAGTTGAAATCCATTAAAAAGAACCAAATGGAAATTTTAGAACCAAAAAATACAGAAATTGAAATTAAGAATTCCAAAGATAATACTCAACAGAAGAAAAAAATCCATGAACTAGAAGCTGGGTCAATAGAAAACATCCAAACTGAAACACAGAAAGAAAAAAGAGAGAGAATGCAGAAGAGGGCAGGAGACACCTGGGACATCAGGGGAAAGAGCCAACACGTATATAATTGGAGGTCCAAAAAGAAAAGGCAGGGAGAACACAGGAAAAGCTCTGTTTGAAGTGATAAGGACTCAAAACTTCCTAAAACTAATGAAAGACGTCACCAAGCCACAGAGTGAAGAGGTTCTGCCAATTCCGGGCAGGATAAATGGTAGTGGGGCATCCTCAGCAGATGCCGTGCTCACTGGGACGAAGTCTGGGGCACAACGAAAGACTGCAGAAACAAAAAAGTCATAGCCTGAAAGAAGGCTTTGCAACCCATAAAACTAACAAAAGATTAAAAACCATATTATATTTTTTTAAAGTTGACACATCAATTTTTAAAAGACAAGAGGGTCACTTACTTTTCCAAGTCTGAGAGGCCTCACATTGCTGCACTGAAGACCCAGAGGACCTCTTGTTCCTTCCACACTCACCTGCACATCAGTGGTTCTTGCCTGAGCTCTGCTTTCTCTCCCAGTATTGGGCTGGGAGTAGCAAGAAAAGACCAACACCCACCAAAACATCTATTTTTTTCTAAGACTGTTTCCCCTGGAGTTATAGGCTCCATGAGCCCATGGTCCGTCTTCCAGGTTCTAGGTCATCATGGGCAATAATTTTGCCAAATGTCCTCCCATGACCTAACAAAGTCACCATATTTATAGCCTACAATGTCTGTTTCTTCACACTGCCACCTGACAACTAAGCCAATGCACGTGTTTTAGGGTTTTGTTATAGCAGAACCCCACTTGCAGGCTCAAACTTCTGATGAGGTGACTGACCAAGAAGACCCCAAAATGCAGTGTGATAAATAAGATAGAAACTTATTTTTCTCTTACGTCACAATCCCGACACAGTCCATGAGTGGATGACTAGGGCACGATGTCACTCAAGGAGCCAAGCTAGCCAGTCAGCTCTGCCGTGCTCAACGTATGACAATCTCTAGGTCCAAGACTGCAGCTGTCTCCATTTCCTAGCCAGCAGGAAGGCAGAGAGAGAGTGGAAGGCAGGGGACGCTCTTTCTTCCGCACATCTTCCATTGCCCAGACTTAGTCACGTGGCCACACCTCTTGCATGAGTGCATTAGAAATGTAGCTTTAGCTTTCCAACCTCTCCAAAACAACAAGAATGGACAGAGGTTGACAGGGCCATCTCGGAGCACCACAGGTCCAATTCTTTGATCCCACGAATCATACCCCTTCCCAAGGAGGCAAGTTTGCCTAAGGAGAGCTGGGCTGGGCCCACCACGTGCAGTATTAGCTCCTTCACAGGCTCACAAGCACATTCTTCCTATCTTCCTCCCAGCCCGCTGCCAGGCTGGCTACTCTCCTCACCTCTTTCCACCACCAGGATAAATGGATTCCAAGGACTTAACTTTTCTGGCCCTTAATCTACTTCTGTGCCAGCTTGTTAAGCCCTGACAGGTCTCTCTAGCTTCAAATCCAGGGAAGAAAAGGTCAAGGTGTTTCTTCCCTCCCAGAAGACCCTGGACTCCTTCTGCAAATAGTACACCCTCTCCCCAAACTCTGCATTTCAAGGGAAGAAGCTGAATTAACATGCCAAGCTTAGGTCCTGATAGCCAGTTCTGCCAAGGCGTGGGTATGACTAAGAGCTATCAACCTGTAGAACAAAAAAGATTTCCTCTAAGGTAATAGAGGAAACTATTTCCTGTATCTGCCCATCAAGAGAAGCGACCAGCAATATTTCTTCTCTACACATACACAAGCGCACCACAGACACACACAAATGCACCACACACACATACATATATATACACATATACACCACACACACACATGCACCATACATACATACATACATACATATACACCACACACACACATGCACCATACACACATGCACACATACATAAATGCACCACACAGATGCACCATACATATACACACACACATATATGCACCACACACACACACACACACTTAAGCTCTGATGACACCATCACCCCGCAATTGATGCATTCCATTATACAATAAATAATAAGTGTCACTCGAGAACTTAAAAGAAGATTTAAATAAGAGAATACATGTGTTTTGTTCCTGAATGGAAAAATTCGGCATTGTAAAATGCCATTTCTTCTAAATTAATAACATAATTTCCATCTGATTTTTAATGAGATTATTTTAGGAATTTGAAAATTGGATCTTACAATCCACAAGGAACCTTATTTATACAAAAGAAGAAGAATTAGGGAAACTTGTACTACCAGACAAGAAAACATATGAACAGCAATCATGACAGTCCAGAACAGGTGGAAGAAATGGTTAAATGCATCAATGGAACAAATAGAGACTGAAAGTAGACCCTAGTACGTATGGGAACTAGACTTACAACAAAGGCGCATTGGACTCATTGTACTGGTGGTTCTGAGAACAACTACACTGCTACTTGGAAGAAAAATGTCTGATCCACATCTCACATTTTACGTTAAAGTTAATTACAGGAAGACTCAAGATGAAAGGGGGGAAACAAGACTGGAGAGATCATAGGCATAGTTATATGACCATTTCTATAATCTATCAGTGGAGAAAGGCTTTCAAGACCGACGTCAAAGCAGAAATCACAAATACTGGTAGACACAAAAATGTAAAATGTCTGCATCCCCCATAAAAATACTATTTATTGATTAAAATGAAAATAGTAATATAACTATATTGAAAGGGAAGGTATGGGTGTTATAAAGTAACGAAATCTTCGTCATTCACAGCAGGAAATCAAAAAAGACAATGTTGACATTGCTAAGTCAAGGAATTGCGGTAAACTGTAATCGCAAGGGTTTGGGGAAGGGAGAGCCCCATCAGAGATCCGAGGAAAAGAGATGCTCTCATTCACTGCAGGTAGAAATATGAGTTGTTACAAACTTTTTTAAAATAAATCTAGCAATATATAGAAAAATGCATGTGTATAGCTATATCTACCTATCTTTCCATCTATTCCTATGCCACAGAGAGATACCACTGAGCAAAATTAGAGAAAAGAAAAATAAGTGAGAAGCTATAGCATGCCCATGGATGGGAAGGCTCAGGATTAGGATGGCAATTCTGCCCAAACTGATGAACAGATTCAATGCAACCCCAATCAAAATCCCAACAACCTTTTGTTCAAAATTGCAACGTTGACTCCAAAATTTACAAGGAAATGCAAAGGACCTATTTTACAAAAGAAGAACTTATACTACCTGATTTCGAGACTTACTATAAAGCTACAATGATCAGGGCAGTATGGATACAACAAAGGGACAGAAATATAAATCAGTGAAACACTAGAGTCTGGAAATAGACCACACTTCTATGGTCATGGATTTTCAACCAAGATGCCAAGCCAATTCAGTAGAGAAGAAAAATCTTTTCAAGAAATGGTGCTGGAATAACTGGATACCTGAAATTACCTCACCCCATAAAGATTAATTCAAAATGAATCGTGGACCTAAACTTATGGCTGAAACCATAACTCTTCTAGAAGGAAACATAGGAGAAAATCATTGGGATCTTAGGTTAGGCAAAGATTTCTTAATAGACATAAAAAGCTTAAATCCTAAAAGAAAAAAAATTGATAAACTGGACTTCATCAAAAAACTTTGGCTTATCAAAAAACAATGTTAAGAAAACCACAGATTGGGTGAAATTGTTCACAATACATGTATCTGACAAGACCTGATATCCAGAACACACACACAATTCAATAATAAGGAAACAAATAACCCTAAAAAACAAAGGGAAAAAGATGTGAACAGATATTTTACCAAAGAAGATATCATATACGAATGGCCAATGAGCACACGACAACATGGTCAACATCCTCAGCCCTTAGGGAAATGCAAATTAAAACTACAATGAGATACAATTGCACGGGCATTTTCATGGCTAAAATGAGAAAGACTTGCAGTACCAGATGTGAGTCAGGATCAAGGGCAAATGGAACTCTCGTACGTACCAGTGGGAATGTGCAATGGTAAAACCACTTTGGAAAACAGTTTGGCAGTTTTGCGGGTTTTTTAAAATTTTAACATGCTCTTACTGTATGACCCAGCAATTCTACTCTTTGAGATTTATCTAACAAGAAAAAAAATATCTACACAAATACTTCTACCCGAATGCTCATAGCAGTTTCATTCATAACAGCCCCAACCCGGAAACAACTGAAATGCCCATCAACAGATGATGGGTGAACAAATTGTAGTACATCCACAGTGTTCAGCAGTAAAAAGCAACACGCCATTGAGACATGCACCAACATAGAGGAATTTTGAAAACATTATGCTGAGCTAAAGAAGCCAGACACAAAAGATTACACACTACATGATCAGATCGTTAGGAAACTCTAGAGAAGACAAACCTAATTCATAGTGAAAGCAGGATCAGTGGTTGCCTAGAGCCAAGTGGGCCGGGGAGCGGATGAAAGGGAAGAGGCACAAGGATATCTTTTGGGGTGATGAGCATATTCTACACTCTAATTATGATGGAGTTACACAGGGGTAACTATTGGCACACTTAAAATGAATGCGTTTGCTGTACATAAGTTACACCTCAACACAGCGTTGTTTTAAAAAAAAAAAAAAAGCAAGTACTTGACACGTATTACTCACAGAATGGTAGAACTGATCAATATAATTATAAAATGAAGGCAGTGGCAGGATAAACACACTATTTAGCGTTCAGGAGCCCACTATAGAGCACAGCCCTGGGATCAGATCCCTGGGTTAGAACCCCAGCTCTCCGCTTGTTAACTGTGTGCCTTTGGAAAAGATTTTCAACCTCTCTGGGCCTCAGTTTCCTGATCTGAAAAAGAAGGCCCTTAACAGCACATGTCAAAGATTTGCTTTGCTCAGTCCCTGCTCAATAAACATCCTTAGCCCTTAGGGAAATGCAAATTATAACATCACTGGGAGGCATCTACCAGGATCCAAAGCTGGAGGAGTTGAGAATGGTTGCCCTGAGGAGTGGAGCTTGAGTTGGGGAGATGAGAGCAGAAACATGCTGCTTCCATCATAAGCCCTTACATCTGCTTTGATTTTAACTAAGTGGATATAATACTTTACTTTTTCAAGTTTAAAAAAGAAAGATCACGGGGCTGGCCCCGTGGCCGAGTGGTTAAGTTCGCGCGCTCCGCTGCAGGCGGCCCAGTGTTTCGTTGGTTCGAATCCTGGGCGCGGACATGGCACTGCTCATCAGACCACGCTGAGGCAGCATGCCACAACTAGAAGGACTCACAACGAAGAATATACAACTATGGGGGGCTTTGGGGAGAAAAAGGAAAAAATAAAATCTTTAAAAAAAAAGAAAGATCACATAAAAGAAAGAAAGAAAAGGCAAATATATCAACAGACAAAAATTGTTCCGAATCCATGAATAAGCGGTTTATAAGAGAAGAGATACAAAGAATTCCTACACATGTGAAACAACATCCAGCATTATTAACACATGAAGGATACAAATCACAACAACAAAGTGTAATTTTTTTGGTATACCAGATTGGCAAAGATCTAAGTAATAATGCATAATGTGGGAAAGAATTTGAAGAAATGGGCATTCCTCTATATTGTTGGGAGATGTGCCAATGGATACAAGCTTGCTGGAGGGAAATTTAACAATTTATGTCCATTTTTTAATTTGCATAACCTCTGACAGTGACCACACTTCTCACCAGCATCACAGGCTGGATGCTCTTCACGATGTCTATACCCCCAACCCCAGAACTAGACAGTAGGAGCGTTCAAGAACGTCCATCACAAAGTTGTTCATATTTGCAAAAACAAAAACTGGAAGTAAACTGAATGACAAACAGTACAATTAAATACTATTGAAACAATATAGTCAATAAATTAGAATACATCCATTACATTCACACAATGGAATGACTGGTGGTCATCAATAATGATGATACAGATCTCTGTTTATTGAACTGGAAATTATGTTCAAAATATAACAAATCAAAAGGTCAGGTTATAAAAAAAAAAGTACATTTGGTATAAACAGGTTTCATTTTCTTTGTGAGTGCCTTTGTATGTTTCCATGGCAAATAAAAATTTTTCTGAAAGGATTTTTACTAAAATGCTAATAATGATTATTAATGAACAGTAAGACCTGAGTGATTTTTCCTTTTTTCTTTAAAGCTATCTCTGCTATCTGAACTTTTTTATAATGATCATACATTAATTTTTAATCCACAGTTTTGCTATAGATTTAAAGATATGCATGACTATGTTTGAGTCCTGACCTCTTCCAACATCAACTGCTTATAAAAATTAGTGCTGTGAGAGGCGTTAAATTTAGCAGAAGTACCACAGACTGTTCCTGGTTATTCTTTTGTGACCACACTGACGCAGGGAACTCTGGCATTCCCCCCGTTCTGATCTCATTCTGGCTGGCCTGTTGGCTGACTAATAAGTTGTGACATCATGGTTGGTGAGGATGCATACTTAAGCAGGCAGAAGGCACCAGGCAACGTTAGTCAGTGAAAGAAAGAAATGACAAAGAGCACAGAAGAAGGAAAAAACATTTAAGAGTAATGATTTTTTTTTTTTTAGGTGAGGAAGATTGTCACCGAGCTTAACATCTGTGCCAATCTTCCTCTAGTTTGCATGTGGGACTCTGCCACAAGCCTGGTTTGATGAGCAGTGTGTAGATCTGCACCTGGGATCTGAACCCACGAACCCTGAGCTGCTGAAGTGCAATGCGCAAATTTAACCACTATGCCACGTGGTGGGCCCCCCCAATGATATTTTCATAAAAGCATTCCAGAATTCTTCAGTGCATGTTATAGCAACTGTTTCGAGGGTCATTAAAGTTCTGTTTATGATCGTCTAAACTTAGGAATAAAGTTAAGCAGGTGCCAGCCAGGATATTAGGATGTTTCCTATAAAATGTGATTTTTCCTCCTTGAAAAAGAGACCCAAAGGGGATAC
This sequence comes from Equus przewalskii, assembly GCF_037783145.1. Lineage (NCBI taxonomy): Eukaryota > Metazoa > Chordata > Mammalia > Perissodactyla > Equidae > Equus > Equus przewalskii. The sequence goes on from NC_091834.1 coordinate 106,266,605, forward strand.
CGCTGATGTTTCAGGTCCATTCAGGAAGGTTTGGGTTAAAATACAAACAGGTAACTGTACAGTCAGCATGACTCAGTCAGAAAGTGTGTTGAATTTCACCATCTGTATAATTTTCAAACTTGGGTCGTTGCACGAGATAAAGTAGCTGTCAAATAATTCGATTCTCATGTCTCTGACTGGATCTTGGGGCAAAGAGGCAGGGAAAGCTAAGCCCCACTTGGGGTGTCACAGGCCCCAGGCAGATGGATGGGTCAAGAGCAGGCGGCGGCTAACAGCTGGAGGGCGGGCCTTGCGGGGAGGGGAGGGCACCCCGCAAGAAGATGGGGACCCGGGCAGGGCCTGGCACCACTTGATCACGAATGACTTTCTTTGGGCCGAACTTGATTCCCCATCAGGAATTACGACCAACTGAAAATGAAGACCCAGCAACGGCGGCAGCTGCGTCAATCTCTCATCTGCATGCCCTAGGAACGTTGTCCTTTAGGCCATATTCGGTCCACAGTACCCAGATGACAGCCTTCGTAAGTGACGGACATCACCTAAAGGAGAGAGAACGCCTCCAAGCAGTTCTATAACTTCATAGAACCTACTGACGTGTCCAGAGGAAAAGCTTGGGAATCTGCAAGCTTGGTTGGCCGTGAAATCCAGGTAAAAGTTGACACCTACATTTCAGCTCAGCCCGACCCAGCACTGTCCAGGGCAGAGGAAGCTTTGAGAAATCCAGACCTGTCGGTAAAGGTCCCCCGAAGGTGAGTGGGGCACGGGGGTTGTACAAGATGGACTTCCACTGTCTTCCTCCAAGTGACACGATCGTCTCTGTTGGATGCGTGTGAATCCCCTGAAGACAGGACTCACCGACCTCCCCTGCGATCTGTGCTCACCGCCTCTCTGAGCGCGACTCAGTGGGTCTACCTGCAGGAGAAAGTGTGCTCTCCACAGAGACATTTCTAGTATCCCTAGACCTCCAGCTGTTGTTTGCATCACAAATTAATAAAGGGGCATTCTGGTTTTATGCATGTGTCTCATGAATTTATTTAGGGTAAATTTGTCCCTGAGATTTCCAAAACTCTACAGTTAGATCCTGAACCCCAGGAAGTCACGATCCATCTTGCAAGACTTCTTGGGACACAGCCAATGGGACCTCCCTTGGCAATCCCCTTAACACTGCCATGTGGCTGAGAGCACTTTGAATTTCCACAGCTCTCCAGGATAAAATCTATACTCCTTTATGGGGCATGAAAGGTCTTTGTCATCTAGTCCAGCCCAGCTCCCCAGCTTCAGGTCCCATCTTTCTTACGCTGTACTTTTCAGCAATTCTCAACTACTTGTACCCCTACCCTGTGTATGCATGTGCACGTGCACGTGTCTGGGGGCACACACGCAGCCTTATTCACAAGCGTGTCTCTGTGCCTTTGGCTTCCTGAGAGCCCCCCATCTCCACCTCATGAGTTCACACAGCTTTCAGGTTTTGGTGACATCACTTCCTCTTTGTTGTAGCCAACGCTGCCCACCCCCGGCCAACTGGGAGCCCCTCTTCAGCGTCTCCGCTGTGCTTGGTGCCTGTCCCCTCTACATCAATTATTTTCTTACAACATTTGGTTTGTCTGTCTCCTCCTTGATGGTAAGTAAGCTCCTAGAAATGAGAGATCCATAATTTAACTTCTAGATCACTGGGATTTATGGCCTTCTAAGCATACACACTGTCGGCGTTTATCAAATACTGAGTGAACAACTAGAATAAGGTTTGCCTCGTTTCAGAGGAAATCTCAACGCAGCGGTCTCCTGGGGATTCCTCACGGTACTAGGATGAAGTGTGGGGAAGGTGGGATAGGATGGAAGGAGCTTCCTGCAGGACCGAAGCTGGAGCTGCGGGCGGGGGGAAGGGGCAGAGCCGCCCTGAGTCCCCCAGATCCGCTGACCAAGCAGGCGTGTGAGGGGAGATGTGGGAGGAGACTAACTCCAGGCCCCAGAAGATCTGCAGCGACGAGGGCAAGAGAAGGAAGAGAGACTTCAGGTGTGACCCCTGGAAAGGAAAGAAAATTCCAGGGCTGGTCCTCCAGGCCGAGTGCTCCTGGGGTCTGTTCATTTGTAAAAGTAGGTAAGTCTGAAATTGCCTGTAAAATCAGACATATTTTCTTCTGACAATTTTTCTAAATGGGGTAAAGAAAGATATTAAATCCAATTTATAATGTCATAAATTTTCCAAATTTGAAAAACTACTTTACATTCTACAGGGGAGATCCAGCCTGGAGGGTCTTGCCTTAACGCTCACATGCTCCCACAGATTGCTTTCTGACCATGAATATCTCATTTTATGGTCCCATTTTTCTAAATGATATCCTGAACGAAGGAATAATTCAGACAATAAATCCATTTCAATTACTGTCCATTAGAAGACAGGAAAACATTAAACCCCACCAAAGCATGTGGGAATTATGAGTTGCCCTTTCAGGTGAAAATTAATGTAATGCACCCACAGGTAAGACCACTGTACCCCAGCACAAGTTCTTTCTTATGAAAAGAGCGCTTTCCATTCAAACGACATGTTTCTCTGCAGTGTTTGTGCACGGGGTCTTCTACTCCGCCCAACCCAAAGTCAGGCTCCATGGCGGAAAGGAAGGCCAACAGGAGTCACACAGCTTTCCGACTCCGTGTCCTTCCTCACTCTTGTTCCCTCTCCTTTCTTTCTTTGGTCTCCTGTTCTTGGCTATTCTACAGCTCATGAGGTCTTCCTACACTTCCAGACAGAGCAGACAACAACTCACTTTTTGAGGGGTGAGGGGCTCCAATTTCGCATCTCTTAGAGACTCTGATTGGCTGAGCCCAGGTCAGTGTCCTCCCGGGGCCCCTCCACGGGGGCCATGGGTGATCAGGCCACATCAAACAAACATATCTTGTATCCAAAGCACTGTGACGAGTCAGGGTCTCAGAGAAAGGAGGCTGCCTCAAGGGTCAAGTAAATACCCCCAAAATGTCTCTATTTCAGTAGTTTTCCCCAAATTTCCCCTAAAGTATTCAGGAAAAAATACCTTTGAACCAATGGTTGACGCTGACATCTATTACAAGATGGAGAGATTTATTTTTGCTATTTCACTGTGATGATGAGCTTGTGCGTATCTGAACCATCCTTTCCACACAGCGAGGATCACGGGCAAGGACTCCACCTGGCTCTGTCTTCCGCAGTGCCCTTATCATCCCTCGTGTTCAATGGGAGTGAATAATTAAAAAGCAACGATCACGTTTGTAATAATCATGGGAGATTCCTCATGAGTATAGTAATTCCAGGAAGTTTGCAAGATGATTGATCAGAAATGGGAAGAAGGAATTGACGAGTTGATCAAAACATACTTGTTTGTCCTAGAAAATTGTATTCCACACATTCTTCAGGGCTATGGAGGATGGAGATGTACATGCCCCCAAACGATGCTGCATTCTTTCTACCTGGCTCTCCCTTCTCCCTCATCTTAATCCCACAGCCCACTGCAAGCGCCACCTCCTTTCAATGAGTTCTATAAGCTTAACAGGCAACCCACTGATTAAACTCAGAGGGTAATGGAAACACGAAATGTAAGTGAATTTAAGAATGGTTGGGATAAAATGATAATATCCGAACCACAAATGGCTACTAAGAGAAGCTGGGATATATTTAACCTTTAAAGATGCTGATTTGGGGTGAACCCTACAACCCATGTTCCTATAGGCAGAATTTAATTAGTAAGTACACAGAAACAAAGAAGACTCTTCAGACAGCAAAAACAGCAGGAATGAAATTGTGGAGACAAGAATGAGATTCTGCGCTCAGGGGCAGGAAATAATCTGTTATATGGAAGAGAGAACAATTTCCCTCATGGCTAATGTTCCTGTCCTTTAGATGTCAGCTTAAAAGTCACCTCTTCAGAAATATCTCCCCTGAGTGGCCACTGTAAGTAGGCCCTGGTCACTCTCTATTACAGGTTTTCATCCCTGCACTTATTACCACAGATACATGTAAATACGTATTTCTCTGTCTTCCACTAGAGTGTGAGCTATATGAGAAATTGAATAGCGTCATCTGGTCCACAGTAGGTACTCAGTCTGTGCTCATGGAAGGAAGGAAGTGATGGGGTTCAGGACACGCTACCCCAAAATATGGCGCCTTGGCACATTGAATATTTCAAGCTGAAGGAGTTAGAGAAAAAGCCAGAACCTAGGAGGTCTTTCTGACCTCCCCCTTCTCCCCTGAAACAGGTAAGCCCCTCATGCGAGAGATGCCCTCACTAAACCCGGAGGAAAGAGGCATCCTCATTTCCTAAACAGAGGGACCCGAGGAGAAGCCCTGGAGAGGGGCCTTGCTCAGTCGCCCCCCGTTTACCGCGCTCACCTCACACTCCGTCCTGTCTTACTCCACCACTGCCCGCCCTTCGTCAAATCCAACACAGAAACACACAGGTTAACCATTTCTTCGGGTCTTACAAAGGCTCCTGTGTCACATAAAACTTACGTTAAATAAATCTGTGTGCTTTTCCCCTGGTAATCTGTCTTCATCAGTTTAACTTTCAAACTCGGCCAGGGACCACAAGAAGGTTGAGGAAAAAAGTTTTACTCCCCCAGGGAAAGGAAGGAGGGACGGAGGGGCATGGGGAAGAGGAGGAGGGAGGGAGTCTCTTTCAGCTGAATCCTCCAGACCAACCAAAGGGACCTCCCAGCACGGACTGCAGATCGTTGGCCACGTTGCACGTGGTTCTGGCAATATCGCTCGATGGCTTTTGAGCGGCATCTTAGCACACTGTTGATACAGCTCAAGACAGTGACACTCTTCTCTTTTAGCTTATTTTCCCTGTTAATCATCTAAGCCAATACCTCACTGACTTGAATTTACTTCTTAATTGTCAAACCTCCTCATAGTCCCCGGAAACACATCCTAAAATTTCATACCGCTGTGCTTTTTCTGTCGCGGCTTCCTCTGTCTGGAGTGCCTTCCACCCTATTTTCCTGCCTCTCAGCACCACATGTGTTAAACCTCAGCAAACTCCCCAGTCTTCACCTTTATCACCTGCATCACCTTTGTCAGAAAGAGACATGACATTTCACTGAGAATGGAAATAGCAAACTCATAATCTTCTCCTTGGCCATCCTGGAGTCTGCCCTCAGCTGTACATTCTACACTTTTCATCCCAAACAAACAGACTTAGTCTAGAAATCACCACTCAAGAGAAGATTTACCTGTAGATCGTGGGCACCCAGAGTCTGGGGACTTTCCATCTTCATTGTCCCAATTCCTGGCACATAGATATTAGCTAATTCAACATCAGTCACTATTGAAGGATTTAATTATTTTTATTGCATCATACCAAAGCTTCCACTAAAACTTCAGGTGATTAAATAATAGCTACCATTTTTTGAGCATCTCCTGTGTGTCAGGACACATTTTACCTAATTTAATCCTTGCAAGAACCCTTGAGGCTCAGATTAGAAGGATAAATAAAAGAGACAAATTTGCCCGAGTTCAAAAAGCTGGTAAATGATGGAACTGGTTTTCAAATCCAGATCTTTCTGATTTCAGATGAAAGTTAAAAACAAATGATCTTTACTGGTCAACTCTCAATTAATCAGAACATTCATTTAAACACGACACCCCAGTCCCCAAACATGTAACCTCAAGTAGATCAACAAAACTTAGCTGAAAATGCACGCACACATCTTTAAAACCGCAGTGTGAGTATACGCAATGACTTGCCTTTCTGATCTGAGATCAATATGTTCAACCTCCTGGCTTGCTCCTCAGGAGAAGGCAGCACAGAGTGTTCATCTTTCCCTGATGGAGAAAATGACAACATGGAGACAGAGGTGTTCCAGACCCGTGACGCTACACATTGATTGGCAAACATGATTACTTAAAAGTTTCCTTAAAAACGACCCTTCAAAAGTGAACTTGGAAGCAGGAGTCACAAACAGAATTGTGACCCTCACACTGAGTATCTACCACCCATGAGTTTATTGATATTAAATCTTATCCCTTTTTACATCTTAAATGCAAGACTGTCATTAGAGCCCCCCCAGGGCCATCTGGCACATTTTCAAGTTCTGTCAGTGGTGCCGGGGGACACTTCCTTCCCATTAAGTGTTCCTCGGGTCCCTTCTACTCTGTGTTAACCTCCGCCCGAAGGTGTCCCTGCCAAAGGTGTTAACTAATTAACTACCTGGCGCTGGTGTTGGTTCAGCTGGATTAAATAAACATGTATTAAGTGCTGGGACGTGCAGACTCAGTGTTAGTCAATTGACAGGAGCTGAAAGCGCAGCCCCACCCAGAGGAGGTTTGTGCTGCACCAGGAAACGTGAAGAACACTTTGCTCTGAGGAATGAAACTCTGGACCCAGGCTGAATGGTTAATGTCTCAGGCCAGAACCCTGCACACCTCCTGTGAGGTCAACGGTCGGCTCCTGAGGCAGTGGTGACACAGACATGGGGGGCACCAGCTGCCCCGCCACCCTCCCCCAGTCTTCAGTATGTTTCAGATGTAGCTTCAAGACCATGTCCCCCCAAAGCAGGGGGCCACCTCCCGCACCCCACACCCCACACCCCTTCTGGACTAGGACCTCTGCAACCTCCACCGCTCCATTGAAGCCACTTGTAAAGCCATTAAAATTTCCTGACCCATAATATCATCCCACAACAGAATACGCTTCTGGTTTAGAAGGCACTCAAGCACAACCCGTAGTGAAAGTCAGCGCCCGAGGACTGCAAATTGCTCATTTAAGAAACCCCTGATTTCTCAGGTTAAAAACAACCCACTCACCAAAAACAAAAAAAAAAACATACGTATATGTATTTTAAATTTTTCATAATCAAGAAAAGTAAACTTTATGTTAAAACATAAAATAAAAATTCCTTTTTACTCTTAAGTAGAAAACACACTTTTTGGCCACACTGTTCATCTTACTGGCATGTCTTGAAAATAAATTTAATTTTTAAATGCTCATTGTTGATAAATAGAGACAAAAAAAACCTGTGCTAGAAAAGTCATAATTAGACTCATAGCTGTAGGCATCAAAACTCGTGTAAGTGAAGTAGAAACTGTGAATGGGCTCGGCTGCAGTAGGGCCCACGGTCTTTGCTCTGGAATTAATCCTACAGAGACCCATAAAAGATTAATCAAGACAAGCAATCAATAACTTCTCAAGTGCTAATAAGCACTGGCTTGTTCTGTGATCTGTCGAGCAGTTTATCATGTTTAGCCAGATGAAGATTTATAGGAAATCCATAGCTAAAACTGAAGGATGAGGTCATGCAGCACTTAGTAAATGAAGCCCAGCTAAAATTCATGCTCGATATCATGCATCGCAAGCATCTGCAAAAATCATTTTTGATCCCCCCCTTCCTTTTTGTAAGAATTAAAAAGAAGAGTGAGTCACGCCACTTCACCGATGTTGTTAGGGGGATAATTAAGAAAAGTGTAATGCTGTTCAAATGACCATCTGCCTGTTTTGCAGGGGAAGACAGTAAAATGCCTTGGAAATTAATGAACTTTTTTTCTACTCTCTTTTTCACCCAAAGATCAACTTTTCCTGGAAATTTTTTGAAAGTTATGTAAAATATCTTTTAGGATCATTTAGGTCTCTACTCTCCATCAAGCTGATGGAGCAACAGGTCAAGCGAGTGGATGAGTTAATGGGTAACTAATAGTTCATAAATTGCAGGTCTTGACCATCAGGTGACATCGCTGAACTTCCCGCTACGGCAGGTTATTAATCAAAAGCATCAAATGGAATGTTTTGTAAATTAATACTTGAAGCAACATTATAATCAAAAGAATATACCTAATCAAATAGATGGACCACAATAAGTGTTTTCACAAACGTGGAAACTTAAGCTAAGTAATTATAAACAAGCAGATTCGGGAGAGGAGGGTCAAGTTTTTTCAGGGTCAACAATTAGAAAGACCAGAAAATAGACGTAAGATAAATGGGAAATCACTAGTTGAATCAAGGTTTAAATGTATATGAAAAATGCGGAAAAAAGCCAAATTTTTTTAATAAAAAATAAACTTAGCCATCACACCAAACTAGTAGATAATACTTTTTAAATAGGTAATGTGATAGGTCCTTGCAGATAAGTAAGGAATTTCCTGGGGAAAATTCTGATATTTACAATGCTTTCTGGACCGATTGCATCACGAATTTTTTTTTCAAATCAGAAAATTCTGGTGACTAATGAGATAAAAGTTTCATTTAACAATGGCTGCTACCATGAATAATCCCACGTAAGCACCAACACACACACCTACACACTTGCTTTACCTTGGGCCACCTGTTGAAATTTATTTGAAATGCCCCTTTTAAAGCGTCCTTCAGAAGGTCATTTGACTTGATAGTTTCAACAGCGTGGAATCTCTCTCCATTCACAGTTCAGTTTAATGCAGGAGGTGGAGGAAATCATAGGCTGAAGAACAAAGGGTGTGTCTCTACCTGTCAAAAGTTGCCGGAGGACAAGGCTGAGCGCAGGGTGAAAGCCATTCTTATAGTTAGCATGCCTTTGGCTTCAAATAACGGACAAACTCAACCTGCAATAGGACAATGTCCAGAGTCATCTGGGCTTCGAAGGTTAACCCAACGGTCCAATGACAACATCACAAACCCGTATGCCTTCCCTCCCCCAGGCTGCCACCCATGGTTTTCACTTCAGGTTGGTTTTCCGTGATTTTAGGATGGATCCGGGCAGTGATCTTGGCTCCATGCTTCCCTCTTTGTAAGCACACCATGAAAGGAGGAGAGATTGTCCAGGACGCCCTCTTAAAAGTGAGGGAGAGCTTTCCCGACAGCCCCCAGCTAACTTCTCCTAAGTCCCACTGGCCAAAATTGGGCCACATCCCCATTCCCAAACCAGTGGAGATGCTCATGGAATTAAGCCTGGCTCGGTCAGGGCCCCACCTAAGGTCCATTCCTGAAACGTGGCCCGGATACTCCACGGGCAACATCCTTGAGGAACAGCACAAATGAGGGCTGATACAAATGAACTCGAAGCACACAAGAGTGCAGTCACCAGTCAAGGCTGGGTAGCTTCAGGAGAGAGGGTCTCAGGAACCAGCCCCGCTCACAGCTGCTCCGTTAGAGAGGTGCGCAGGACTTTTACCTCAGCTCCCGTGGAAGTGAGCCTGATGTGCATGCAGTTTGCCCACTCACCCCGCAAGATCCGGCTCAACGATTTAATTACATCAGAAACTATAATTTTAAGGTACAGTTCAAGGTCACAGCCTCATAATTATAGGATAATTATCTTTGCTGTGTAAATCACATCATTTTGATGAAATATAAAGGTTACACGGCAAATAAACATCTAATTACATGGCAAGTTTGATGTAATTATTATTAAGTAATCTATCAGAACATAAAATCACCACTGGATGTGGTTATAATGATCAGCCTTGTCATTGCCAAAAATTTCACATGGCTACTTATGTCTTATAAAAGGAAATGATTCTACAATAGCACGGAGTATTAAAAACAGAAGAGGGACTGGCCCAGCGGCATAGCGGTTCAGTTCGTGCCGTCCACCTCAGTGGCCTGGGGTTCACTGGTTCAGATCCTGGGCGTGGACCTACACACTGCTCATCAAGCCATGCTGTGGAGGCATCCTACATGCAAGATAGAGGGAGATGGGCACAGATGTTAGTTCAGGGCCAATCTTCTTCAGTAAAACGAGGAGGATTGGCAACAGATGTTAGCTCAGGGTCAATCTTCCTCACCAAAAAAAAAAAAAACAAGATAAAGAGTTTTTTATTTGTTTTTTGTTTTTTAGGTTTAGTGTTTTTGTTTTGGTTTGGTTTGGTTTTTCACCAAATAGGGTCACAAGTCTTTTCATTAGGGTTCGATTCATGGTGATTTAGAAGACCAAAAGAAAAAAAAGGCCACAATGCAGAAAAAAACAACTAAATGAACATGAAGAAAAACAAATACAAACAAAATCTCAGATTTTAAAAAAGTCTGAAATTGAGAAGGCAGCATAGCACACGACTGAAGAGGTGAGGGCTGCTAGGAAAGAATTGTCATCAATATTTTCAGAATTTCAGGATGCAGACAAGACTTTCCAGTTCCCCTCTCTAGGGACAATGGTAACCGGATTATCACAAGCCTCTCTTCATTAAATGATTTACAAAGGGAAGCTCAGGGCTCAATAGGCGTGTCTTTCATAAGGGCCCATCACACGTCCTTTTCATCCTGGCTCCATCCTTCCATAGAGCAGGAGCAAACCAGTTTCACAAAAATCTAACCTACGACCAATTGCTGGTATTCATGCCCAAATGGATGAGTAAAAAATTAAAATCTATGAATTTGCTCAGACTGATTGCCTCTGTGCACCCCATTTTGTTGTAATTCTTTTCTCTCTATTCTTCATCACTTTTCCCCGATTACTTTCCATTCTCATTTTCCTAACCCCGCAGATATCATCTATTCTAGTTTTCATCAACTTTGAATTCCAAAAGTTTTGTGTATTTGCCATCCACTTGAAAGCCTTTGTTTACCGTCTGTTACTCTAAAGGCATTGTTGTCACAGAAAAATTAGATTCAAATTTCAAAAGTCAACCAACACTGAGAAAACAGAGTCTGGAGTTAACTGGAGTCTGTTGAAAATAAGGAGGGGAGGGGAGAGGTGGGGCAGAGGGAATGAGACTCCAGGATGGCAAACTCCTAGGATGCAGCAGGGTGATGGAAGGACCAAGGAGCAGAAGCCACGCCCACCTCCCTCTGAGGGCGGCTGGGCCAGGGTGCTCCTCCAGCAGGGCCTCTGGACCTCCTCCCAGTCAGATGGATGCAGTCAGCGAAGTCCGTCTTCCTCCAGCCCTGTATGCTTCTGACTTCCTTCCTCCCACTCTCTACCAGAAGAGAGCGGGCTCTGAAATTCAGCAAAGCACGACTGGAGGGAGAGACCCGGGCTGCCCCCACAACCAGGGATGCCCCATGAAGTTAGTAACATTGAGGAGCTGTGTAGACATTGATTATGCCTACTCACCTTATGGGATTTTTTCCTTTTTGGTGTATATTTCCCTAAATTCAAGATCTGTTTTGTTACCAGGTATCTCTTGTTAATGTGGCAATGAAGGACATCATTACCTTATTCCTTGTTGCACTTTTTGTCACTCTCCTCTCTTTATAGTGGTCAATACCTTCTTCTTGTCAAATTCCATCACCACTTCTTAGCCTTTCTTCTTCTTGAGCTCTCTGCAGCATTTAACCTGACTGACATCCTATTTCCCCTTCCAAAATCTTCCCCTCTTCATTTACTCAACGCTGAATCTTTCTGTCTTGCACCTCCCTCAGTCCAAGTCGACATGTTAAACCACGACCATCACACCTCCCGCCAGCACTCAGTCCCAGCTCCCAGTCCACAGGGCCCTCGGTGGCCTGCTCACACCCTCAGCAGCATCTTCAGCACCTTCCATTGTCTCTTTGCCCACGTGAAATCTGGTTGAGACTCCTGCTTTGTTCTTGAAAAGGCTGCTCCATCCTTCCTCCCTCTATTTCATTTACCCCACGCCCTCACACTCACACCTCTGCAACGCTTCACCAGCTGGGGTTCCTGAAAAGTCTGTTCACATATATGCACACAATCGACTTACCTTCCTAAAGATAATACATTGATTATGTAACTCCACCAGTAAATACACACCCCCAAAAGCCCCCTTTATGTAGTTTGAAGTTGCAACACCGCGGCTATCCACCGTTTATTGGACTTTGTTTCATCTATTCACGATCGACCGAGTCTCCAAGTTCCTCACCAGTTATCACCTTTTCAATAAACTTTCTTTGACCATGATGATGTACATGAAACACCTTCTTCTCTGAAATCTTGTTGCACTTATTGTCACCTTCCTATATTTGGTATTTAATTAGCTATAGACCTGTATTGTTATGTAACTATTTTATTTTTTTTTTGGGTTTTTTTGTCTCTACCAATGAAATGGTTAGCCTAAAGTTTATTTTTTATTATTCATATTGCTAAACATATAGTAGATAATGAATAGCTATTAAACACCACTTTATTCATTCAACAAAATATTTCCAGAGACCTACAAAGTCACTGGTAATGGGCTTAGCGCTGAAATACAACGACGTGTGAGAAAGACATGATGCCCGCCATTCAGAGGTTCCCATGCAATGAGTAGGTCAAAAAGTAAGTGATTGGGGACAGCCTGGTGGTGTAGTGGTTAAGTTTGTGTGCTCCACTTTGGTGGCCCAGGGTTTGCAGATTTGGATCCTGGGCATGAACCTACACACCACTCATGAAGCCATGTTGTGGCAGAGTCCCACATACAAAACAGAGGAAGATTGGCAATAGATGTTAGCTCAGGGCCAGTTTTCCTCAAAAAAAAAGAAAAAAAGTAATTGATCACAGGAAATACCTCCTGGTAAATGCTGTGAGAGGGAAGTCCACGTGCCATCAGAGCCCAGAGGAGGAAAACCTTGGACTTGGGGAGACCATGCAACGTCAACATATTAAATAATCCTACGGGCTAAATGATCCTATCACTGTCTCTGGATCAATAAGCGATCTGCCTCCCTCACTCAAACCCACCCTCCCTCCTTTAATCCTAATTCATCCATGTTCTTCCTTCTTTATGGCCTTGTCCTCTATGAACCAGCAAATCCTTCTTCCCATGTACCTTTTTTCCCCTAAACATAACTGTCAGTACATACTGTTTACCTCTGCAAGGGGCTGGCTTAAACTTCCGATCATCAATCATCTACAAAATTCAGTCACTGTGAGCCATTCCTTTAGCTTCGTTTCATTTTATACCTCTCGGTGTAACATCTTTGTCTCCACATGCTCTGGTCCTCTTTCTGGTGAGTCTTCACTATTTTCTCTCTTTCCTTGTACGCTCCCATAATAACAATCCCCTAAATAATCCAAGGAAAACAATGTCAATAGCATACACATTTTAGCTTTCAATGACATAATAACTTCCTCTATGTTCTTTTCTTGGAATGTTCTAGAAGATCCATAGATAACACCTAAAATAACACAGACCCTTTCCTTCTACACTCCATCCTCTGTTCCTGTTGGGTACACACTAGTCCCCACTTATCCACGGGGACACATTCCAAGATCCCCAGGGAATGTCTGGAACCACAGGCAGTACCGAACCCTACATACACTGTTTTTCCCTATACAGACCTATGATAAGTTTAATTTATAAACTAGGCACACTAAGAGATTAACAACAATAACTAATAATAAAATAAAACAATGATAACAATATACTATAACACAAGTTACTGTAGATCTTAGCAACCTCAGTATGCAGTTTTTTTCTTTCCTTATTAAGTCAAGAACTTCCAACTTTGCACTTAAAGAAAGCTCTTTATGGCTTCTTTGGCATATCCAAGTTGCCAGCATCACTACTCTTGCACTTTGGGGCCATTCTTTAGTAAAGTAAGGGTGACTTGAACATGAGCACTGGGATACCACGACGGTCGATCTGATCACCGTGACAGCTACTGAGTGACTAACAGGGAGGCAGTGTATACAGCACGGATCCACTGGACAGAGGGATGGGTCACGTCCTGGGCGGCACAACACAAGATTGCATCATGCTACTCAGAACGGGCCATAATTTAAAACTTATAAATTGTTTATTTCTGGAATTTTCCATTTATATTTTTGGACTGCAGTTCACTGTGGGTAACTGAAACCTCAGAAAGCAAAACCATGGATAAGGAGGGATGACAGTATTCCTGCCTGTTTATTGTAACCCTGTCATCTCAGTTTCTGCTTTTGACAATAGAGTGGATAGTGATCATATTTTCTGAGGGAGGAAAGACTGATATAATTACAGGTTAAAACGGAGAAAAATCAATAATTAGGTTTGAGATGTTAAATTTGACGTGCTCTTGAGACAACTGAGTCTAAGTGACAAGCAGCAGCCAGATACACCCCCACCCCCCCCGGAACCCTGGAAGGAGATGTGCCTGGAAATAACAATTTTGGAATCATAGACACATAGATAATATATGAAAAGCAAATCTCCCACTTATACCTGTAGGACAGATCAGAACACACATATGAAAGAGGAAAAATTAGAAGTTCCATTTGAAACTTCTCTTATTAGCAAAGCTTGTCATTGGTGTAAGAAAATTCAAAGGTTAATCGCCAAATATGCAGTGGTTACAGGAGTTTATGCACAATTTTGGAAATCAGAAGTACAACCAAGCAAAATGTCACAGTTTTTCCTTTGATTTTTCAAAACTTCCAGATGCATACTACTTCAATCTAGAGTATTTACAGTAACACAAATGAAAACAGTAACAGTAACAAACTACAAAGTCATGACCACACTTGACAGCACCAAGGCCACGTGCCCGGGGTTCTGCTTGTGGGAATGACTTACCAGGAGGACGTCTTTTTGGAAAGGTGAAATGGAACGCAGCTTCACAACCCCTCATAACACTAATAAAACCCCAGGGCTCCAACGCATAGTTCTAATAGAATCTAGAAAGCGAAAATCAAGTTCTGTCATGACACATCAGTGACACCCAGGTCTGGCACCTTGACTGAAACATCACTGGTGAGGAGACAGCAGCTCTGTTTCTGAAAAATGTCACCTGCATCGTGTGACGACAAGGCGAGTCAGGTTGGACGAACTTGAAAATCACACCTCCTCCACAAGCAAATGCATCCTCAGACGTCATTTATTCAGGACAAGCCAAGAGAGTCTGGACCTACAACGTGCAAGTCACTCTGTACTGTATGTTCTTGCACATAGCGTTTTCCTTCACAGTGCTTATCTCAACCTAATTAAAAACAATCAGTACAGTTTTAAGCAATCTAAACTGTTTTCTAGACAGTAATCTAAATCCCCTGGGGTAGGGACCATGTCTTTCTTGTTCATCATTTCATTGCCCTAATGAATGTGACTGAAAAACACAAATGTGCCAAGGTTCATGGCAGTGGGAGTGATGAGTGGCATTTAAAGAAATATAACACAGCCTCGCTGTCCTCAAGGAGCTTACAGACCTAGCTGGGTAGAGAAGACATGAAAGATAAGGCAAAGGATAATTTACAGAATAGATTCAGTGTAAGGCAAATGACAAATGATTTAGATAATTTTCAAAGACCTTCCACACATGTTGCTACAACGTGCATCTCTGTGCACAAGCCCGTATTATGTAGAATTACATTCTTAACCAATCCTCCCAGAATTGGAATGATTTGGTAGCATTCTAGAGAAAAATAACATTAACGCCGTTTTTTGTAAAAAAAATTAATTTAAAAATGGTAACATTAGGGATATCCTAAGCAAACTTCCTGGTTTAAGTGTCTATAAGATACTTCAATGGAAAAATTATTAAAACGTATGAAAAAATACACAAAAATAAGGAACAATTCCTTGCCACTCAGTAATTGCTTCAATGTACAAAGAGCTTAGAAGCTGTCTCTCCTGCCCTCGCAACAAGAAAAACCTGAACAAACTGAAAATCAACAACCTTTCTTAGGGCCATCCCAGAATTGTGGTCACGGGCAAACCATGGCCCAAAAACTGCAGACACAGAAGAATACAGAGAATGTCAGCCAGATCAACTTACTGGAAAAGAAGGGTGCAGCTGTTACTGGTGGGAACACTTAAACAGTGATTTTGAGGAATTGCTGGGGGCTGCATGTGGACTGGCTTGAGAGTGAGAAATTCCTGAGGGCCATAGTCTTGGGGGTCACCCCACACCCTCCAGGAACCCCACCAGATTCTCAGGTGAAGAGCCAAGAAAAATCCCCCTCTGTTTCTGGCAGGGAGAGGGGGAAAGTAGCCAGTGTGAAAGACACCTGGAGCCCTCACCCCTACAAAGGCTACTCTACAGGGAAAAGACTTTTATCCCACCTCGGGGAAGACCACTACCCACTCCAGCCCCCTCCAGCCTTCCTTCCTCTCCTAGGGAAGATGACAGAGGTCAGGAGCTCAGGTCAACTTACAGAAGGAATAAAGGAAGGAAAATAAAATATTTTTTTCTTCTTAATTGATCTCATCGATAACTGTTCAAAGTAATCATCTAACAATGTCCTGGGTGATTATAGCACATGGATAATGGCAACGAAGGACAGCAGTGTTACCAGCGATGGCAGGATGGATTGCGAACACCTTGTTATGAGGTCCCTGCCCTCCTCATGAAGCAGTGTAGTGTGATTTGAAAATGAACTCAGATTAGCTGTAAATGTATATTGCAAACTGTAGGGTACCCACTAAAAACAATTTTAGAAATAAGTATAATTGATGTGCGAAGAGAGGAGAGGAAATGGGATTATGGAACATTTTAATCATGTAACATAAAAACCAGAGAAGGCAGAAAAAGAGAGGGAAAAAATAAAGAACAAGCAACAGATAGAAACAATTATGAACATGATAGCAATCAAACTACATCAATAATCATTTTAAACATGAATGGTCTAAATACACCAATTAAAAGACAGAGACTGTCTTGTCAGAGTAGATAAAAAAACTAAGACCCACTAAACGTGGTCTCCAAATACCCATCGTGCTTTCTGACCCCCTGAACCCCCACAGCCCTGTGCCTCAGCTTGGAGCTCTGCAAGGGTGGAACCTAACATGTTTCAGCACATCTCAGCAAAAGGATAGATACTAACAAATAATAATAATAACATCTACCATTGAGTAAGCATCTACCATGTGTTAAGGATTGTGACCTCAGGATGTAGGAAGCCCTTAATGACAATTTGGTGAATGGACAGATAAGTTAATAAACCAGTTACTCAATGAAAGCTCCAGCATGCTGAATTCTCTCTTCATCGATATCCATGCCCAGCTTACTTTTCATGAGATCTTTTCAGATCTGGGGTATATAAGCTGCAAATGGAAGGGGACGAGCATAGCCTTTAACCTAATATAAGTTCCCCATGAAGAAATTATCTCAGTTCAGTCAGTGGACTTTTCATCTTTCACTGCTCACCGCTCACTAACACTGCTGAGGACAGGGCTCCTGCTTCTTCTGGCTTATGCAGTTTTCAGATGGAGAATAGGAAATGAATAAAGGACACAGCCCCATGGCTTCCACAGTGGGTTGTCACTGTCTAACAGAGAACTATACGCCCTGGGAATAAGACTTCAAAGTTACCCTATCGACAGAGATCCTATCATCCCTTCCAAAAGTCATGACATGCACAGGCTGGCATTTATCTGACACCCCATCTCAGGACAAGACTGAATGTTTGGAACCAGAGCATCCTGGAAGCCCAGCAACAAATGGTCACCAAGCAAAGATGGAGGCATGGGCATCCGCTGGAGCATCAAGAAATCCAGATTCCTGCTCTGATCTCTTGCTAATTAACTAGCAACTAGTCTATGCAAGTTTCCTCACTTCTCTGGCCTCAGTTTCATCATCTGTAAAGTGAAGAGACATCCTCTAGATAATCTCTGGTATTCCTTTCAAATTCACAATTCTATCATTCTAAATTGATGAAAATAATACAACAATTATTAAATGTACACAACTGTACTGTGCAATTCTCAACTACCTGTGAGTCTGCACACAGAGACACTACAAAATACAGTAAGATAAGTTCTGTTGCGTTCATTAATGTTGTTTTATAATTTGAAGGCCAAATGGTAATTATTTTTTATCAAATGTAAACACAACATACATAAAAATAGCCCTATTCCACACATTTGTTACCTTTCTTCACTCCTAAACTTACATTTTGATTAACACCATGTTTCTTTTTCTTTTTTTTGAGGAAGATTGGCCTTGAGCTAATATCTGCTGCCAATCTTCCTCTTTTTGCTTGAGGAAGATTGTTGCTGAGTTAACCTCTGTGCCAAACTGCCTGTGTTTCATGTGGGAGGCTGCCACAGCATGGCCCGACAAGCAGTGCTAGGTCTGCACCTGGGATCCAAATCCATGAATCCTGGGCCCCAAGGCAGAGCACGTGAACTTAACCACTCACCACCAGGCCAGCCCGTGAATTCCTGACTCTTGATTGTACTGTTTTAAAGCGAAGAAGCCTATCCCATCACAATAACACCAACATGAATAAACACCATCTATGTCAGCATGCTGCACGCCACACTTGATGGTGCACACACCACTCACTCAACCCTCATGTCAGACCCCCGGAGGAGGTGTAATCCATGCTCAACCCATAAAGAGACTGAACCTCAGAGCTTAGGTAACTGGGCCCGAGTGGTAAGTCTAGTAGTTTCAGAGCCAAAATTCAGATTCAGCTCTGCCTGAGTTCACATCCGTGCTCTCACCAGCCTGGCAGAGTTTTCAAATATCTTTAGTAGCAGAACCCTTTTCTGAAAAAGAAAATGTACATGGAACCTCAATATACAAAACAGACACTTGTGATAGTATATCGGACGTATATAATGTGTATAATAATTAATAAATATATTAATATCCTATTATAAAGCAAACCAATGAAAATAATGATGAGTTCTGATGAGCATCCGAAATCAGGAGTTGCTGGTTACAGAGTCATTTTTTCAGCTCTGTGTCCAACCTACTCTTGCATTTTGTTCCAGTTGCACAGCGCCCTACAAAGCTGAAAACAGCCGAGGGTTTAACATTGTCCCTTGGGGTCTCAGGCCACTCTCTGCTCAGCCCGCACCAGAAGTCTGAAAGAAGATGAGTAGGAAACTCTAAAAGCAAGAAACGGAGCGCCAGACTCACAACATACACCACGCTCACCTGAGACACAAGAGCACAATGCCGAGATGCACATCCACCTGTCATTACACACCTGACAGGCAGCTCATCACCAGATCAGACCCAAATAAACACTCCCGAGCTTGCCTCACGCCTCACTGAGCCAGCAGCCAGTACAAACATATGCACACACTTGGGAAGCATAATCTTTCATAGAATTTGATGCGAATAGGAATCACAAACCCAAATTCAAAACTAAAAGATCGGGCCGGCCCAGTGGCTGAGTAGTTAAAGTTCCATGCACTCTACTTTGGCGGCCTGGGTTCACAGGTTGGGATCCCGGGCGTGGACCTGCTCCACTCACCAGCCACACTGTGGCAGCATCCCACATACGAAATAGAGGAAGATTGGCACAGATGTTAGCTCAGAGCTAATCTTCCTCAGGCAATAAAAACGGAAGATCGGCAACAGATGTTAGCTCAGGGAAAAATCTTCCTCACCAAAAAAAAAAAAAAAAAATCATTTAAGAGCTAAAACTTTTAAAATTAAGGATAGAGTTATAAGAAGTGCCCCCCAAATGGCAGGACATTCTTTATTTTAAAGTCTTCCCCAAATAAATTAATCTGGTAGCATAAATTAATGTCTTAATGGTTTGGTGTGTTAAAATATGGAATACACTGCAATTTGAGGATGTCACTTTTACCACTATCTAAAAAAATAGTTTCAATTCTATATGAAGATGTGTATTCATATACACTGTACTGATGCACACCACCTTGGTATCACTGGGGTCAGTCCTGATTGGGACACCAAACGCCCGACAGAACTGAGAAGAAGTGATGAGTTCTTCACATGCAGCCAGAGACCTTGGTCTGTTGGCTGCCTCTCCTGACCGAGAAGACAGCACGGTGACATTGCACTGGGAATCTTTTAAATGCTCCCTTTGAGGTGCAGCGCTAAACGGATATTTTGTAGACTAGTGACGTCTTGCCAAGTGTCAAAAGTAAAACAGCAGAGTGACTCGTTCCAAGGATTTTCTTAAATAATATATAGTTTTTGTGCTGAGTAATTTATTAACAAAACTATTAATATCTGAAATGTTTTTGTCAAGTTTTGCAAAAATGGCATAAATGTTTAAGATGCCATCCAACAGGCTAACTGCCAGGAAAAAGCAGTCCCCTTAACGTAGAACTTTATGGAATATTTATAAGATCCAATTTAAAACCATTTCAGGCAGCCGGCCAAAGTGCAAGATAGTTGCTTCGTTTTCATAACTTAAGCTTCTTATGAAATTCAACAAAGCAGAAAAGGAAGGGAATTAAATAATTTTAGGTGCTCCAATAACACTCTTCTCAGGATTGCTCAATATACTTAGAGATATCTTTTTATCTAGTCACCCATTTCCTCCCAAAGAACCCCTAGATGTCTTCAGAATTTAGTCACGCTGCAAAAAGAGTTGGTCCTTGATGGATTTTCAGTCTAATCAACAGATGGGAAAAAGCAGAGGGATTGCGAAATGTCACCGGAAGGAAATGGGCCCCCAGACGTGGGTGGTGGAATTGTTAGCATATCAGACAAACGATACGTGTGAAAAGTCACGATGGACAAGCCATGAGACGCCAGACCTGCCCCCTGAGGGGGACACTCCACAGCCGGCTTCCAGCGTCCTCCTCCTGGAGTAAGACCAGCTGCTGCGTGGACACGACACATCAGCGGCACATCGGCACGAAGGAAGAGGGAAGATGCTAATGCCAACGATTTGGGGGGAAGTACAGATCAAATGAATGCTATGAACTATTATTTTTAATCCAGACTCACTCACCCCAGGACAGGTGAGGGGGTGTCATTCACTTAATAAAACAAAGCTTGTGCTTGAACATACCCTGATGAAACAATATCGTGGCCTGCTTCCAGGAATTGGGGGCCGGGACTGATGCAAACAGGGCGTCTCCCAGCACTCCACAGGGAGAACGAGGTCAGGGAGGAGCAGTTAAAAACCCATAGCTGAGCTCAAGAGAAAGAGCAGAAAGCCCCAGGGGCCGAGAGTGAAAAGGGAAGCCGGGGGAGGCAGTGAGCCAGCCCAGACTTGGGTGACCGGGGGGCCCAGGGCCGGCACCCGGGCCGCCGGGGCCGCCAGCTTCCGACCCCGCGGCCGGTTCCGAAGGGGGGCGGGGCTGAGCCCGGGCTGCAGCGGGAGCTCTGGGGCGCCGGGCCCGGCGGGCGGGGACGCGCCCCCCTCCGAGGCCGCGAGGTGAGGCCGCAGCGCGGGGGGCGCCCTGTGCAGCCGCCTGCGGGCCCCGCACGCCGCTCACACCCACGGGGACGCGGCCTCGGGATGGAGCGCGGACGGACCCGCCCCAGGGGAGCCCTGCGCCAGCGCGGAGGGGGACGCCCGCTGCACACCCGCACACGCGCAACACTCACACACACGCCACACCCGCACACGCGCGCACTCTGCACGCACATCACTCACACACGCACAACACACACACACTCTCCACACTCACACACGCTGCATACACCCACATACCACACACATCATACACACCATACACCACACACTCATGCACATCACACACTCATACACACCACACTCACACACACATACTCTCACAATACATGCTCACTTTTTAAATTTTAAAAACTCAGTTTTAAAAACAATATTTAAATCCAACATTTAATCTCTGCACTGTTGCACTCACACAGCTGAATGAGACAGGAGGAAAATACATGGCTGGGCCAACAAATGTCATTTTAAAGGGAAATTACAAACTTAGAATCAAATGAAAAGCGATGTAATATGCATCTAAAATTTGAGGAAATGGGCCGGACAGGTGACATAGTGGTTAATTTGTGCATCCCATTTCGGCAGCCCAGGATTCACAGGTTCGGATCCTGGGCACAGACCTACACACTGCTCATCAGCCATGTTGTGGAGGCATCCCACGTACAAAATAGAGGAAGGTTGGCACAGATGTTAGCTCAGGGCCAATATTCCTCAGCAAAATAAATAAATAAAATTTGGGGAAACAGCTGACACGGTACCTGAAGAGAAATACTTCGCCTTATGTGCATGTGAGAAAAAAATTAAAAATTAATGAGCTAAGAGTCCAACTTAAGCTGGTAAATCCTTAAAAAGGAGAGGGAAGGCGATATGGACTGAGTGCCTGTGTCCTCCCCAAGTTCATGTGTCGAGGCCCTGACCCTCAGTGTGGCTGCCGAGATGGGCTCTCTGGGGAAGTAATGAAGGTTAAATGAGGTCATAAGGCTGGGACTCTGATCCAATAGGATTAGTGTCCTTATGAGAGAGACACCAGAGAGCCCACCAAGGACAGGCCATGGGAGGTCACAGGAGAAGGCAGCTGCCTGCAACCCATGGGAGAGGGTCCTCCCAGAACCTGACCCTGCTGGCTCCCTGATCTTGGGCCTGCCGCCTCCAGAACTCTGAGAAGATAAAGTCTGTTTAAGCCCACCCAATGATGGCATTTTGTGATGGCAGCCTGAGCTGACAAAGACAGAAGGAAATAAAAGTGAGAGCAGAAAAGGGGTATGGAGAATAATGAGATTAGACACGTCTTACAACACGGGGCCTCACAAACCTCTCGGCCATTCTCATCTATGGTGTCTTTGGATGTTTAGAACATAGGTCATTCTCCAACATTTTTCCTCTTCAAAATTCCCTTTGCTATTCTCGGCCCTTTATTTTCATGTAAATTTTAAAAAGAGCCTACCAATTTCCATAAAATATTTGCATGACTTTTATTGGAATTGCACTGAATCTACAGACGTACTTGAAAATAATGACATTTTTATAGAAGTGTGTCTCTCAATCTATGGATGTGGCAAGTCTCTCTACGTATGAGAATCTTCTTTATTTCAGCGATGTTTTATAATTTTCAGTATAGACATCTTGCACATCTTTCACTAGGTTTTCTGTTAGATATTTCATGTCTGTGATGCTACAGGTAATTTATTAAAATTTTATTTCTAATTATCTAGTGACAACATATAGAAATGCAATTATTATTAACCTTATATCCTGCGGCCTTGAAAACTTTACCTATTAATTCCAACAGTTCACCTGTGGATTCTTTTGGATTTTCTATGTACACTATTTAATGCAGTATCTGAACACATTGAATCCAGTAGCTGAATTATTTTCTACTTGCTGAGTGATTTTCTCAGGAGCACTGGGGACTCTATTTTTTAAAGGAATATTCAGGCATTATGTTCCAGTTTACTTCAGTTTGATTGCAGTACATTAGAAAAACTAGAACTCTTCTCTGACAGCCCCACCCTTGAGCCCAGGCTGAGCTAAATGCCCTTCCCGCGTGCGTGGACAGCATGTCGCGCCCACATGCATCTTTCTGAAATGATCTGTCTGTGAGATCATTTTCTCCTTCCTCGTCTTTCCTTTGTCTTCAGAACAATGTCAGTCTTCTTCAGTTTTCCATCCCTAACACCTGCTAGAAGATAACAAGCTCTCCATAAATATCTATGGAACTAAAGAGCCAAATGATTGAGTCCAATAAGGACCAAGGGTTTCACTCCATGATCTTATGTGATCTTATTCAATCTTCATGAAAACCTATGAGGCAGGAAGAGCAGATATAATTAATAACCAGGTTATAGGAAACTATGGGTCAAAATAGCAATTAAGTAGGAATCGTCCATGGTTATAAACCTGGAGCATATCCCGGGCCAGGAACTCACGCACTTGCTCTTTCGGTGTAAAAGCTGGGAGGACACTCAGGTCAGACACCGTGTGGTGTGCACACAACAGAACATGCTAGGGCTGAGGTCATTATTGACTTACGTGTCTGTCCCCAGCATCCACGTCTTCAGGAAGGAAAGGATCATTGTGGCTGGCAAGAGAGTCTCCTGCTCTTATTTTAAAACTGATGGTAACTAGGCAACAGGGCCCCAATCTACAGATCAGATAGTCACAGGAGGCTGTTATCCACGGTCCTCCTAAAATTCCTATGCTAAAGCCCTGACCCCAACTCCGACTGTATTTGGAGATGGGCCTTTAAGGAAGCAATGAGGCTAAATGTGGCCATAAGGGCAGGGCCCTGATCCAACATGACTGCTGTCCTCACGAGAAGGGGGGGACACCAGGAAGGACACACAGAGAAGGTGACCGCCCGTAGCCAAGGAGAGGCCTCAGGAGAAACGCCCCCTGCCGACACCTTGATCCCAGACTTCCAGCCTCCAGAACCATGAAAGAATAAATTTCTGCTGTTTCAGCTGCCCAGTCTGAGGCATTTCGTTATGCAGCCTGAGCGGACTAACACATGGGCCCTAAGCAGAGCTATCAGACGAAATCATCTCCTATGTGCTTGCATCTCCCTTGCTTCCTCTCCCCGTGCCCATCATGTGCTCTCTCCCCTCACCTCTGAAGGACAGCGCTTCCCACTCACACTTGTCCTCTCCAGCAGAACCCTACGCTGGACCCCACCCTCAATCCCAAAACGTAGCTATCCCGTGTGTACATCCTTCCATGCGGATATATGGGGAGCCAAAGGAGAGGGGACAAAGACGAGTATTGCCACCATGAAGATCCAATGGGACACTATAAGCAGGACACACCACACACAGGAGTGCAGCTAGCTCCATCAATGACCCCTGCACACCCCCAGTCTGGGGCACCTAACGCTTCTGGGCAATGGTAAGAGGACAGGGCAACATCCAAGCAATGGATTCCAGCTTGTTCTGATGCCAGGCCAACTCATGCCATTTCCCAGTTCATGGTTTATCCAGCGCAGCGATCACAATAGAATAAGCAAGCAAAACGGATATGCAACGGCAAGACTCACGGCCAGTGCTTTCCTTCATCAGTCTGTGCGGGAGCAACAGGCCCACTGGGCCCAACAAGTCTGCGGACACCGTGCCTGTATTTGTACATCTATGCAAAGCCCTAAATGTTTAAGAATACTTAACTTCATATCCAAGTTCTCATTCCTTGCCTTCTTCTCTTGCCTTCACCAAGGTTCCCACCTACTACCTCCTCCAGGACAGTCAGGTGGTGCCCCATCCCTGGGATCAAGTGAGGCTCCCATTTCTAGTTACTTCTATTATCACATCAATCCAACATGAGAACGCGTCTGGTTCTGTGCTGCCCGTGGCATCTGTCTGTGGTGGGAACGTGAGGGGAGCTGGTTGTCTTCCATCTGTGTGCAGACACACTTTGCTCCCAGAATGGAAACTATGCAAGAGCCTCACATTTCGCTCCTGCCACACTTCACAGGTCCCTGAACTAGTGAAATCCAGTAACTATTGGGCCAGTGTTCGTTTCTGCGGTGTTTTGTTAGTTTTGATTATATGACAGTTATATGTTAAGCTTAGAGGAAGCCAGGTGAGAGATATATGGCAACTCTGTAATAATTTGCAACTCTTCTTGAGTCTAAAATCATCTCAAAAACAGTTAAGAAAAACAAAAACACAGGCTTTGGAGTTGGCCTGGAAATGAGAGCGAAGAAAGCGTTACAGCTGTTGCCTGTTTTCCAGTTCAGGAATTGAGGGATGGTGCTCCCAGAGTTATTAACAAAGAGAACATCGGCATCTGTAACAAACAACCCCCCAAATTTCCACGGCCTAACAGAATAAAATTGTATTTCTCCTCGAAACGCCAGTCTAGTGAAGGCTCTCCCATCTTTCGTTCACGGCTGCTGAGGTCTCTCGGGGTGTCAACATTAGTGGCGGACAGGGAGAGTTCAAAGCCTTGCCTGTGAGAACTCTCCACGGCCAGACCACAAGTAGGACACACGACTTCTGCTTGAATTCCATCGGTTAACACTCAGTCACGCGGCCACACCCAACTGAAAGGGAAGCCAGGACATGGAGCTTTCTGCGTGTACAGGACAAAGACGCAACGAATCCAGCACGGCCGCTAGGCCGTTCCACCCCTCATCCCTAGTCACTCCTTAATGACCGTCACAGCCTCACACAGAAGAGGTACCCCCTCTGACTGCGGGGAAGCATCTAACAAGACCCTCCTCTGAGCGGTACCTAGTAACCATATGTCACTGTGATGGCATCACAAAGTCATTCCAGAGGTGACCAGTCTGACGTTGTCAGTCTGGGTCACAGGGTTAAGTAGTAAGGACACTGCAAACTCCTAATCAGACAAACACGGCTGGCCACCATAAACCTGGCGGTTAGGCGAGAACAAGGGTGAATGGGCACAGCCCACGGAAAAGTCTCTGAACCAGCTCTGATTACGAGACAAGGGAGGGCTAGTTTTCACCAAGCCCTGGAACACACTAGGCTATCTGCTGTGTGTGTGACATGTTGTTATCCGGTTTATGACTCACACCGCCCTGTGAATTCAGGACTGGTACATCCATTTTAGGACTGAGGCTGTGAGGAGAGAAGTTCCTGGGATCCCACAGAAGCAGGAGAAGACACAGTCCCTGGTTCCTGGGACCTGACACTCTGTTAGGGACTCCAGCTGACGCGTGTGGAATGAGCACAGAAGTCATGTTCCAGCGTGCCAAGGCCTCCACATCCATGCCTTTCCCTGGGGACACGCTCCCCACAGACACCCCTGCAGGACCCTGGCAGCTTTAAAGGGGAGGACATCCTCTTATTTGGTCAATCCTTTATACTTAAAAGACCCATGTGATTCTCCAACTGGAATTTTTCAGTTCACGATTGCCTATAGAGGCATCTTCTTTGAGAATTCCTACAAGAAATGTTAGCACCAAGATTGACAACTGGGCCCCAGGACACCTCCTTGTCATTACTGTGAACTTTTCTTGGTGAGCTCCCAGTTTTGGTCAGCTAATAACCCTAACTTCATGAGTTACTGGAAGTAACTATTCCTTACAAAAAAAAAAACTATTGCAAGGAGAAGAAACTCAGCGTCCACATCTTACATTTCCATCCTGGCTCTCCGGCATCTCTCTGACACAGGCCAGTTTAAACCCAAACACTCATCTTTTGAAACTGAAACAACTGAAAAGTTGGCTTCACCAAAGTCTGCCGGGAGGGCACCCCACTTCCCGTGGGTCTCATGCCCTTTCTCCTCCTTCAGAATTCCTTTGGGCTTTATATGCCCCTCCAGGACCAAAAGACCACCAGCCAAGGCCCCCAGAACCTAGAGTCCTTTCTTTCTCTTTCCTTTTTTTTTTTTAATGGGTGAGGGCCCAGTGACTAGTGCTGGCAGGAAGTGAGTGCCAACTCCAGGACAGCCTCTCTCAGGGCCTGGCCTGCCCAGCAACCCAGCCCAGAACGGCCAGCAAGCTCCCTCTCTTTCACGGCTGATGGTGAGATTAATTATCGCCAGTGGCTCTGGGGCGGCCACAGGGATTTGCCATCAGCCACTTACAAGCAAGACTTATTTATCACAAGTGCTGAGACCTTAAAGAACTCACATTCCTGAGTAATATTTGTCCCTATGCTAATTTGATCTTGGAAAAACCAGTGAGAGATAGAAGAGCGAGCTTTTAGCGAAGTAAATGAGGGAAGAATACAATTCCATCCTCCCTCGTTTCACGGAGCCTCTCCAATTCGAGGGTCTAAAGAGGGCCCCTGCTCCACTTGTTTGTCCCTGTGACTTAAGACAAACCCAGCTGACAACGACAAAGCACTTCCTTTGTCCCCACATCAGTTAACTTCAAGGGGACATGTTTACTAACAGCTTAATCTATTTGGTGCAAATACTCTTTTACATTCCTTTCCTCCATCAAAACAACATAAAAGCCTTCAAAACTGGCATGGGAACCTCCTAAGTCCTGAGCCGGCCGTCAGAGCCACGGGATGGCTGTGCACATCTTCGGGACACAAACATACCCTGGTCAGCGCCCCAGACTTCCTCCCTCTGTGAAACGTTAGGACAAGAAGCTGGTGCTCTGAGTGGCTGGCGTCCATTTGCACAACTTCTCACCGCGCAAACAATAAAACAGCAACGAACGCTCACTTTGATCCAAAGAAACACCTCCCTCCGAGATTCAGCTGAAAGGAAAGCAACTTTTATGCTCCGCAGAAAATTGACAGTCAGCTTAAGTTAATATATCTAACAAGCACACAGCTGCTTGTGATCTCACAGAAATAAGCCACGTTTATTTTATTTCACAAACAGAACAAGCCAAGTTTGTTTTTCTTCAGCTATTATGTGGTTTTATCAGGAAACGTTTGTTTCTACCAAGTAATTGGCTGCATGAAATGTCTAACTTCGGACTCGCGAGAGAAGTACAGTAGAATTCTAATACTGTACTTGCTTATCTTTTACTTCCAATACAGAGTAACCTTTTAAATTGAATTTAACTATAAAACTTTCATAAAATAAAAATGCATGATCTCATAAAGTCAAATCAGTCTTTAATTGTAATAATAAAAATTACATTTTAGTAATGGTGTTTCTGAGTTAATAGCGCCATAAAATAGCAGCTGAAAAGCCAATCTTTGCTACCCGCGTGACTATTTCTTTAACATTTCTGTAATTAAAAGATGAAGTTCCGATGGGGCCTCAAGCTGTGCCCTGACTTGGCAGAACTCCTGTATCGAGTGGAGCCCCACCAGCTCCTCAGTGGGCGGCGAGAGGGACAGCAGGGAGCCCAGACGCGTCCCTGGGTCTCAGAAGGGGTTACGCATTTAACTGGACGCCAGAGGAAATGGCCACATTAAGCCAGGAAACGTAAAAAAAAAATCTGTGCAACATTGTACATCCTCATCTAGAGATGGAAGTGATGTTTTGTGTGTGTTTTCATGGCGCACCAGGAATGGTATTTTCCCAGTATTATACACCATTATTGCTAATTTGTGGATTAGGAGATTTTTAAGTATATCTATTTTTTAAAGCATCACGAAGCAAGCCAGTGAGGAATTCTGCTTTACAAAAGCACTTGTTTCTAAGAAAGCCTCCTATTCGTTTAAATCCGCAAGGTAACGAGCGGTACTTTTGTGTATCAAAGGAGACCGTCAGCAGAGTTCAAAGGCAACCCGCGGAACAGCGGGGATGTTTGCAAATCACGTCTCTCAGAGGGGCTGATATCCAGAATATACAAGGAACTCCTACAACCCAACAACAACAACAAACCCAATTCAAAAATGGGCAAAGGGCTTGAACAGACGCTTCTCCAAAGAAGGCACACAAACGACCAATAAGCACATGAGGCGTAAATTGTCCGTAAAAAAGTTGATTCCCCTGCCAAGGTTCCCAATTCTTGAGCAAATTACTTACAAAAGCAGGACGGACTAGTGATGCTGATTTAAATGAATAGCAGACGGTGGGCTCTGAACTACCTCGGTCCACACAGCAAGAACATGTTTATCTTAGTTGTTGGAAATAAAGGGACAACAGGGACCTATGTGCTGACTTTTGGGGAGGGGACCCGGGCATCCTGGGTCTTGCCCCTCGCCACCACGCTCAGCCCCCGTGAGTCCCTGAGGGAGACACAGGAGCCAAACAGCCATCAGGCCGAGGGGCACTTCACTGTGTCCTTGGCCGTCAGCCCCCAGCCCCAGTGTACAATCCAGTAAATGGGGCTGGACACATAGGGGCCTTTTCCCCTAAGCTGCTTTGGACTAAGTGACTTCGAACCAGCAGAATGCATGGCTGCCTCTCCAGTCTCCGTCTCCGCCCTCCGCACCCCCACCTCAGCTGTGGGCCCACAGCCTGGTCCAATCAATGTGACACAGAAAAGGCCGCACAGTCACGCCCACTGTGGCCAGGATGGCTGGTTGCTGCCCATCATCTCCCTGGGCTTTGGTGACAGAGCCTGACGTTTGCAGGGCGCTGCTCTGGCCGAGGGGGTGCGAGAGGAAGGGCTCTGAGATGCCTAACTCAGCTGGAAAGGGGCCTCCTGTTTCTTTCTTCCTTTCCTTCCCTGCCGGTTTTGTCAGGACGGCTGGAGCATCAGAAGCTATTTTAGACAACGAAGCAGTCGTGAGAATGGACATCCGTCCAGCAAAACAGAAAGACAGAAGGATCCTGAGGGTCAGATTATCCTGTGGAGCTGCCCTGCGAGCCTCAGTTTGCCAGACTTCTCGCGTGCGTAAATTCCTGCAGTCCTCCTCCACTATCTGCAGTGAAATACAGTCCCAGGAGTGCCCTCCGCCCCACCCGACGCTGCCACCTCCAAGGGTGGAGACACAGACTGGGACCAAATCCGCCCTTGGGTGGGGGTGGGGGTGGGGCGGGGACGGGACTTCCTAAGGAGAGCTCCTCTCCCACCTGCAGCGGCCCTCCCTGGAGGGCTGTTCTTGGAAAATGCACAATAACGCTGAGTCACTGTTTCTTACTGATGCCTTGCTGTCGCCAGAGGAATCAGTTTTCTTCTCCTTGGGCTGGAATTAAGTAAGCAGAAGCACATCAGAAGGGAGGTGCAGAGGCCCCCCTGAGACGCCGTGGAGTCTGACCCAGGATGCTGGCAGTGGAGGGAACGGGGGTGGAGCCAGGCGCATGCGGGAGACAGAGACTGCAGGGTCCTCTGAGTCACTGCCTCTGCTGCACACAGGCAGAGGGGTCAAGGATGCCCAGGGGTCGGGCGTGAGCAACTGAGTGGATGGGCTGCTGATACCAGAGCTGGGGACCCTAGAAGAACCCCGTTGAGGAGAGAGGGCCGTGAGTTCAGCTTTAGGAGACTGTGAGACATGCAAGGGAGATGCTGTGCAGACAGTGGGTGGGTGTGG
Organism: Equus przewalskii; assembly: GCF_037783145.1. Lineage (NCBI taxonomy): Eukaryota > Metazoa > Chordata > Mammalia > Perissodactyla > Equidae > Equus > Equus przewalskii. Next base: position 106,296,865 of record NC_091834.1, read on the forward strand.
AGACCAGCAGGGAGGTGGACCTGGAGAGACCAATCCGGTGGATGGCAGTGGCGGCATGGGGGTCGATGGGATTACTCAGGAGGAGGTGAGAGAGCGGAGGCAGCCGACGGGGCCAACTCTGAGCAGCGCCAGCATTCACAAGGTGGGTAGAGAGAACAAGTTCACAGGAGTGCTGCCAAGGAGCAGTGGGGGAGGCGGGTCCCAGAGACGAGGCCCTGGGGCGGGGAGCCCACCATGTCCAAGGCTGCTGGCAGTCAGGGAGCCTGCACAGGATTCGGGTTCACAGAAAAGAACATGTCGCTCATTCAGCGGTGTTATCACTGGCGCAGTCATAGTATCTTATCCTGTTTATTGCAAAGGTTCAGTATTTTTGCTGCAATATTAGTTAAATGAGCTTTCTTAACTAACCTTAGAATCCAAGTATAGCTTATAGTTTCGCGTTACAAGTTCCCAAAAAAAACCAAAACCAGACTTAAAAGGAGTTCTAGGAAAGATGTCCATGAAAGCATAGAGACTTCACAGAGTGAATGCAGCCAAGTCATATTTAAGGCAAAGCTGGGCCCTCTCACAGAAAGCACCCATAGCTAGATCTCAGCATAAAGATAGTTCCCATAAAACAGTTCCCAGCACCTCCACGGCGGTTTCATAAGATTGATGATCTCTGTGCTCTATTCGGCCAATCGTGCCTTTGAAACAGCAGGAAGGTGCAAAAGGACCTAACAACCGCCTTTCAAGTACTTGCCCACGGCCGGCGCTTTTAAAGTGTGTGCTCGATGAAATGTGTTCAAATGCTAACGTGTGTGTGCACTTTTATACTGAACTTAAACTTAATGAGTAGCCAACATCCAAACAACATACAACGTAACTGTCATTGCTTTCATCCGGCATTAACTGGAGGCGCCAACTAAAGAAGAGAAACCATTTGCATCTGTCTACACCAATGAACGAGGTTTACTTCTCTTTCACAAACCCACTCACCTATCACCCCCCCTCTCTCTCTGTCTCTCTCTCACACACACACACACACACATTTATCAGTACCCTGAACTGAAATGCGAAATGTCAAATGAACAGAATAGGACTTAGGGGTTATAGGAATAAGTACTGAATTGACGATGAATTCATTGTCATGAGAATTTCTTCCACACAATTTGGCCCACATTGGTAAAACTGCAGAGTTTCGGGGAGGTTTTTCTTGGGCTGACATGCCTACTCATAGTAGTCAGATCCTATTGTCCTTCTGGCTAAAAAAAAAGCCAGTTTTCATAAGGGTTTCACATGTAATTCCAATAGATGTGAAATGCTCAGAGATTATCAGGAAATTCACTGATGGTTCTTTTTAGCTGACTTGCCTAACTAAAAAATCATGCTTTATACGTAAAATCTGAAACAAATTTATAAATTTGAAATAAGTGGGATAATTGAAGACTACCAATAAGAGCTGAACAACAGGGAGAGAACCCTAGATGGAGGAACGGGGAGGGTCCTCCTATATTTGGTGAGGCCCTCGTAATGCTGCCAGTAAAGCATATTCTCTTTGCACGAGGCCTTCTTTTCGGGTTCTAATATTCTTTTTTTAAAACCACTTTATTGAGGAATGATTGACATGTAAAAAGCTGTACGTATTTAATATATACATGTCGATGAGTTTGGAGATAACTACACACCTGTGAAACCATCCCCACCGCCAGGGCCACAGACATATCCATCTCCTCCCAAAGTGTCCTCCCAACCTTTATTATTATTGTGTGTGTGTGTGTGTGATAAGAACACTTAACCTAAGATCTACCTTCTCAGCAAATTCGACGTGAACAACACAGTTTTGTTAGTTACAGGCACCGTGCAGCACCGCAGAGCTCTAAAACTTATTCATCTTGCATAAGGGAAACTTCATACCTCTGACTACCACCTCCCCTCTACCCCTCCCCCCAGCCCCTGACAACCACCATTCTACTGTTTCTATGAGTTTGACTGTTTTAGATTCCACATATAAGTGAAATCACAGAGGATTTGTCTTTCTGCCTGCCCTCTGGGTCCAGCCATGTTGTTGAAAATGGCAGGGCATCCTTCTTTTTAAGGTTAAATGATATTTCATTGTATGTATATACCACATTTTCTTTATCCATTCATCTTTATCCACTGTCAATTCAAGGATGGACATTTAAGTTGTTTCTATATCTGGGCTATTGTGAATAAAGCTGCAGTGAACAGGAGAGTTCAGGTATTTCTTTGAGAACTTTATTTCTATTTCTTTGGATAAATACCCAGAAGTGGGACTGCGGGATCACATGGTAGCCCTATGTTTAGTTTTTTGAGGAGCCTCCATACTGTTTTCCATAATGGCTGCACCAGTTTACATTCCCACCACGGTGCACAAGGGTTCCCTTTCCTCCACATCCTAACCACACATCTTTTATTTTTTTAATAATAGCCATCCTGATAGGTGTGAGGTGATAACTCCTTTTGATTTTGATTTGCATTTCCCTGATTATAAGTGATGTTGAGCACCTTTTCATGTACCTATTGGCCATTTGCATGTTTTCTTTAGCTATTCAGATCCTCTGCCAGAATGGCTGTAATTACCAAGACAAAAAGTAACAAATGTTGGAGAGGATGTGGAGAAAAGGGAACCCTCATGCACTGCTGGTGGGAATGCAAACTGGTGCAGCCACTATGGAAAACAGTACGGAGATTTCTCAAAATATTAAAAATAGAAATACCCTATGACCCAGCTATCCCACCACTGGGTATTTATCCAAAGAACTTGAAATCAACAATACAAAGAGATTTATGCACCCCTATGTTCACTGCAGCACTATTCACAATAACCAAGACATGGAAGCAACCCAAGTGCCCATCAACTGATGAATGGATAAAGAAGATGTGGTACACATATACAATGGAATACTACTCAGCCATAAAAAAGACAAAATTTCCCATTTGTAACAACATGGATGGTCCTTGAGAGTATGATATTAAGTGAAATAAGCCAGAGAAAGACAAATACTGCACAATTTCACTCATATGTGGAAGATAAACAAATACATGGACGAAGAGAGCAGATTAGCGGTTACCAGAGGGGAAGGGGGGCTGCGAGTGGGTGAAAGTGGTAAAGGGCCACATATGTGTGGTGACGGACAAAAATTAGACTACTGGTGGTAAGCACAATGAAGTCTATACAGTAATTGATAAATAATATACCCGAAATTACACAATATTATAAACCATTATGATACCAATAAAATAATTGGAAAAAAAGAATACATTTAATCAAGAACAAAATGAAAATTCTAAAACTGAAAAATATAATCATTAAAATTAAAAATCCAATGAGTTACAAAAAGGAATTTAGGGGCCGGCCCAGTGGCCAAGTGGTTAAGTTCGGCATGCTCCACTCCAGCAGCCCAGGTCCAGTTCCTTGGTGCAGACCTACACCACTCATTGGTGGCCATGCTGTGGCAGCTACCCACACACAAAACACAGGAAGATTGGTAGAGATATTAGCTCAGGGTGAATCTTCCCCAAACAAAAAGAGGAGGATTGGCAACAGACATTAGCTCAGGCCAAATCTTCCTCAGCAAAAAAAGAAATTATTGCCCTCGAATATAGGGCTATGGAGATTACCTATAACACAGCATAAAAAGATGGGAAGCAGGAGGAGAGGTTAGAAGAGTGATAAGATGTCACATATGTCCAACAGAAGAGCTCCAAAGGAGTGACTAGAGAGAAAGAGGGAAAGGTAACACTTCAAAAGATAATAGCATAGAATTTCGAAGAATTCCTCAAAAGCACAGCTTCTCACTTCAAGACACATACTGAGTCCCGAGTAGATAAAAATTAACCCATACCTGGACATACTGTAGCGGATCTGCAAAACACCAAAGAGAAAGTTAAGATTTTCAAAGCAACCACAGAGAAAAGACAAATAATCTACAAGGAACGACCATGAGACTGACAGCAGCTTTCTTCTCTCAAGGAAGCGTAGATGCGATGGAACAATAACACACTGGAATAATAACTGCAATGATAACAACCACAGCCTCCCTCATTGCATCAAACTACCATTCACCATGTTCTGCAGATGCTTCCTTCTTAGCGCCCCTCAAAGGCACTGCCTCCTTTCCCTCCAGTCCAGGCGCTCAGCACCACACGCCTGGGGTACTGCGTCTCCTCTCGTCTGGTCTGCTGGCTGCTCCTTTTACGTGCCCTGATCCTCCACCCACGCACCCAACCCATCCCACAGACACCCAGCTGACTGAGCTGCGCATCTATCTACCGCGCCACCCTCCACTCGGACTCCCACAGCTGCCCTCCTCATTCATTGAAGACCTCTGAGCACTCAGTCTGTGCCAGGCACTGGACATGCAGAGACAGGACAGACACAATCTCTGTTCTCAAGAAGCCCCAAAGTTATGGGAAAGACAGGCATATTTTAAAACAAACAACTAATTGGGAAATCTGATGTATCACATAAGAAGTATATGCAAATTGTTATAGAAATACAGAGACAAACTTGGGAAAAATCAAAGACTTCATAAATAATAAATTTCCACGTCATCTTTGCATAGGAAATGAGGACATCAAGGCCAAGCCCTCTGCCAGACTCGTGGGCTCTTTGAAACGCGGCCGCACTGTGACCCCCACCATATAGTCCGCTGCTCTCTGCTCTGGGCCGTGTGGTCAGACGGCTGTCTTCCCCCTCCTCTGAGCACACGTGCTCTCCCTCCAGCTCTGCGGTCGTGACGCTCCTGGCCCTCGTCCCTGCCTTGCTAGCCACTCCCAACTCGACCTGGCCCTGCTGGGTGAGTCTCTCACTGAGACCCATCCGGCTACGTGCATTCTTCCCCCTGACGTCCTGCTCATTTTATAGACACTTAATTATTTATAATTGTTTTGTTTATCTAATTGTTTTGTTTAATTGAGTCTTCTTAGTTTGGACTCTTAAGCCCCTTGAAGGTGTTGTGGAATTATATTAGACCAGAAGATGAATCTACTTACTTTGGACAATGAATAATTTTATAACCTTGTATAATTTAGTTAATTCCTTCTCAATTTACTCTTCTATAAAATAAGGGTAACGGGCCAAATAATCTCTTCGCTCTGCCTCAGCTGTCAGCTACAGTCCCAGGGAGCACATTTTATTCCATTGTAGTCCTCATATCAATGAATTTCACAAGACAGCGAGTAGGCACTCAACAAATATTTGTTTATTGAGGGTTTTTCCTATTTAATAGCTTATATTTAAGGCAAGTTGGAGGGTAGGAAAAATGCTGGTTCACACAAGGACCACCAAATAGTATCTACACACAGGTAAGAGGCCCCTCACCCAACCTCGAGCCACCCCCGTGAGCAGGCAAACAGCAGAAATGTCAGGTGCTTCCAAGGCCCAGGCGGGTCCTGCCATCATCTGAGACCCAGCGCTGGACCCAGGTGCCGAGGGTCAGGCGCAGCATTTACGACCCTGCTTTATCGTGGTCAGACCCTGACAACGTGGTTTCAGTTAGAGATTTTTTCCCTGCTAGTTAAAGAAAACAAATAGGGTGTATCTGGCAAATTCTGCTCTTAGTTAAGTCCTAAATAAACAGAACATGAAGAAGTAATTTTTCTTGGCATAAACATTGTGTTCAGAATTCAAGGATTTCTTCCCAATAGATATAAAACAAAGCTGAACTTGAATCTGGACATGTCACATAATTATTATCCTAAAGATTATTGAAAACAATTTATTAAATTTTTTTCAGAAAGACTTACCAGTGATAATAAACCAGAATTGAAAATTTAAGGTAATTTTTATTGCACGTACCTCCGACAAGCTCAGTGTACGGGAAAAGCCCTGAACGCAGAGGAGGAAGATCCGAACTCCAGACAGACAGTCACTGACTCCACAACTACCAGGGAGGACCTCTCTGGCCTGAACAAGTGTCTGAGACCCTCCAACTCTGAGTTTTTTCAGCATAGAGCAAACATGTCGCCTATCTTAGACAACGGTAGAATGAGGACCAAATAACACAGTTACTCAAAATTACCTAAAACAGCACCTGAGAGCAGTGAGTGCTCAGTAAACACGTTCCCGTCCAGCCTCCTTTCCAACACCGAGCAGATTCACACTGCGACACCGCCATCCGTTTCAGTGAAGCACAGGGCTAACTAACACAGGTAAACTCTGAAGGGTGAGCCACGGCGCACAGCAAGACAACGTCCAGCAGCCAGCAGTGTTTAAGAGGAAAAAACTAAACCAGGTTTGACTTTCAGTATTCTCATGCTTAGAGCACAAAGAACCAAATTATGACTTAATGCCCATTTGAGGCACGTGATCTACAGAAGACAAATTAAAGAAAACCAGACAGATATTTTATTGAGTTCCATGTCCTAAAAATCCACAGCTGTCTGGAGACGCCCCCTTCCCTCTTTGCTGGATTAGAAGCTGCTGTCAGGCGCTGCTCCTGAGCACGTCCTGAACTGTAGCTGAGCCTCCAGGGCACCAGCGTGTGCTCTCGTCCAAAGGCTACACAGCCTGCTTCTGTTTTGAGATTCAGGACGCTGCAAAGTAAGGACTGAGGGGCCAGCAGCAAGTGGGACCAGAGGCGGTGAGCCCCAGAGCCAGAGCTGGCTGCCAGTCAGAGCATCTTCGAACACCACAAGCAGGGCCTGCATCCAGAGCTGCCTCTGCCTCTGGCCGAGAAGACGAAGATAGCAGAATTCCATTCGGCCACATTTAAGGAAGCACCCACCGTGCTTCCGTGCTATTTTAGGCCCCTGAGCATAAAGCCGAATAGGAGAAAATCCGTCCCCCGGGGAACCCAGAGTCTAGCAGACACACAGACACCTAAAATCACCATGACGACTGAGTACTGAAGTGCCAGGACAGACGTTGGACATGGAGTTAGGATGCGCACGGTGTTGTCAGAGGAGGCGGCACTTGAGCTCAGGCTCAAAGATGAGGCCTCATCAGGGGAGAAGAGCATCCTGGGGCAGCGGTTCTGGAACTTCAGCTTCATCAGACTCACTGGAGAGCTAGTTAACAGGACAGCTGTCTGGATCCCAATTCCAGAGTCACCGATTCAGTGGGTCTGGGGTGGGGCCCAAGAATCTGCATTCCTAATGAGTTCCCACTTGATGCTGATGCTGCTGGTCCGGGGTCCAAACCCAAGAACTACGATGGAGAAAGGATGGCCCGAGCCGAGGCTGAGAGCATACAGAATATAGAGGGATTGTTGCAGGGGCCGGCCCCATGGCCAAGTGGTTAAGTACCCGCGCTCCGCTTCGGCAGCTCAGGGTTTCGCCGGTTCGGATCCTGGGCCCAGACATGGCGCCGCTCATGAGGCCATGCTGAGTCAGCGTCCCACACACAACTAGAAGGACCCACAACTAGAATATACAACTATGTACTTGGGGATTTGGGGAGAAAAAGAAGAAAAGAAAACAAAGAAAAGATTGGCAACAGATGCTAGCTCAGGTGACAATCCTTAGTAAAGGGAGTGTTGGGGTGCAGGTGTCAGGGGCCCTCTCCCCCAAGACTTTGACGTGCTTGGGCAGGGGGCCTTTCAAGCTCCCCACATGCAACCAAGGTTAAACAGGGGTACCCCAGATCAGGGCCTGCGCTTTCTCTCTCAGCTCGGCATTGCTCACGATGCGCGGGTATTCCTTGACTCTCCACCAAGGCCGTTGATGAGACCTTGAATAAGGTGGAGTCAGGAAGCACAAGTCTAGAAAGATTCTCCTCCCAGTTTTCAGGAGCTACTTCACAGGTCTGGCGTGGGCCCTGGGCACTGCTATCTGTTCACTCATCTCTTGGGGGGGCACCTCACCTTACACTAAATTATAAGCCTCACGAGAGCAGTCTTGTTCATCTTGTTCATCACAGCACCTGCCATGTAGCAGGCACTCTGGGTGGACGTTTGCTGAATGAATACACTGGGAGTCATTGACGTCTTCCATCTCAAGGGGTGTCCTGGCCAAATCTTCATTTTAGGGAGATCGCCTGACTCAACTTCACATATAGGATTTAGGGGTGGAAAAGGAGAGACCTTTTGTTGTACTGCAGTAGTCCCAGTAAAGGCAAAGAGAATTGAAATGCAAGGAATAGATAAGGTTTAAAAATTTTTGAGGTAAAATCTATAGGATTCAATGACAAGAAACGTGGTCCATTACTTACTTTAGAGAGCATCTGTTGGTTCTAATTTATCAACAGAATCCTCAAATATCTGATTAAGAAAAACTCCAGAATTCTCAATTCTACTTTTCCCCATTTCTTGTCTTTCCTTTTCTTCCTTACAAAGTGGATATTGTCTGACCTCCAGAATCATAAAACTGGGCCTGCACAGCAGCTCTCCACCGTCAAGGTGAAGTGACAACTATTAGATCAGACCCAAGAGATTCTGAAAGCACCAGCAAGTTGCATGAGCCAGCGGCTCAGACTCGCACAGCTCCTGCTCTGCTGTCTGCATCCTCTCAACCCACACGCACGGCCTCAGGAAGCGTATGCTGTGCTACTTAGGAGTTGACTTAGGAGGGAGAAGCTCAGGCCTGGTGTACAGATGGCTGTGCACAATATGCTGGCACCACCAAAACATGGGCAGCTGGAGCACTACAGCCCCATACAGAATGGCTCTGAAGGACGATGGTTAAGAGAGATCCTCCCAGTAGGCAGAACTTCAACCAAGAAGCTCATTCTGCCCAGAAGGAAATGTGGCCAGAGTATCGTGAGCAGTGGCTATCAGTGCAGCTGGATGGGCAAAGATCTAGAAGGAATAAATCAGAAAATTGATAACAAGGAGGTCTTGGGAGGAGACACGTGGCTAGATCTCTCCAACGGACAGAGCATGAACATATTTGTGTTACATGGGAACGCTTCCCAAAGGGCCACTTCATCAGAGAAGGACTGGAAGACCAGCTTTGTGAACATCACACAGCCTCTTCCCCAGCCACCCACGGCCTTGTCGAACGGACTGTTGAACAGAGTGTCTACGGCAACAGGAAACGAGGTTACATATGGACTGAGCAATATGGACTTCCACTCACTCAGGCTGATGTGGCTACGGCCACCGCCGAGAGCCCAGACTGCCAACAGCGGACGCCAACACTGAGTCCTCAACATGGTACCAGGACCCAGGGAGACGAGTTGCCTCATGAAGGCAGGCTGATGGCATTTCTATCACAGGAGAAGCAGAACTGTCTTCTCTCTGGGTAACAAGTACTCTGGCTAGAGGTTTGCTTTTCCTGCCCACAATGCTTTTACCAAAATCACCATCCATGAAATTATGAAATACCTTTTTCAGCATCAGATATTTCACATAACATGGCTTCTGACCAGGGAACTCATCTTACAGCAAATAACACATGGCAATCGGCTTCTGTCTGTGAAATTCTCTGGTCTCACCACGTTCTGCATCACCCTGAGGCAGCTGGCCCAGAAGAATGGTAGAAATGCCTTCTCATTACTCAGTTACGGCAGCAGGTCTGTGGGAACACCTGCAGGGCTGGGGTAACGACCTCCAGGATGGGGAATATGCTCTGAATCCGTGACCCATATGAGGTTCAAAGCTCAGCTCAGGCACCTACCCAGGAAATCTTCCTGAGTCAGACCTCCTCAAAGGTCCACACACTCAGGCTCAGCTGGGTCCTCCCACATCACACTATATCCCTTTGTCATAATCATTACTACACTTCACCAAAATCATCCGCCTACATATTTTTCTCCCTCTGCCCTAAAACTTAAAATGCTCAAGGTCAGAAAACATGTCTTATTCATGCCTGTATTCCAAGAAGTTAGCATGGTGCCTGTCACATATACAACACTTGATAAATATTTGTTAAATTGATCGTATCTAGCTTTGTAATGTTTATGCTTTAACAGCCTGCCTTATAGGCAATTCCGTAGCAGTCACAGAAAGATTATAAACACTGAGCAGATACACTGGGTTCAATACCTCGCCTTGCTACTCCTTCAACCAAGATCAGATGGTTAACCACTTTCCTCCTGACCACCAAATTTCTCTGCATCAGGCCATCATCGAAGAGCTAGTGGACAAACTACAGGTCTATCTCTGTTCTCCTGTAGCCCATGCTGATGATATGCAAGACAGAAAACGTTCATTTACAGAGCTTTCGGTCAATTAGAAGTGACAGTATTAGTAAAGAAACCATAAAGAAAATATTACATATCAAATTATGTAATTATTATCAAATTATCAAATTATGTAGACTTCCGCTAAACACATAATGTAATGGAAAATCTGTAGCCTTAAATGCATATGTTAGAAAAGAAGAAAGCCAAAAATAAATGGGCTAAGCATCCATCTCAAAATAGAAGAAAAGAATGTAAAATAAACCAAAGAAAATAAAAAGAAATAATAAAGAGCTGAAGTGAATGAAATAAAAACATTCAACAAAGAAGACCAAAGGCCCAAAGTTTGCTCCCTGAAGTGACTAGTGAAGGTGACAAGTTTCTGACACTGAGCAAGAATTTAAAGAAAAGGAACAAACCACCAATAAATCAGGAATGAAAAGAGGGACATCACTACAGACACGTCAGGAATTAGAAAGAAAATATTATACAAACCTTTCTTTATAGCTAACAAAACTTTATACCTACAAATTTGAACATTTAGAACAAACTGAAAAACTTCTGGAAAAACTATAACTAATCAAACTGACTCAAGAAATAAAGAAAAGTCTAAGTGGCCCTATAACAATTAATGAAATTGAATCGCTAGTTTTTCCCACTAAGAAAATATCATACTGAGATGGTTTTAGAAGTGACTTTCATTAAACTTTCAAGGAACAGATCACCAGCCCTCAACAAAGTAGGAATAGAAGGGAAATCTTTTGCCAGATAAGGAATAACTACCAAAAGCTGCATCTGAAGTCACTTTAGTGGTGAAATATTAGAAGCATTCCTTTTACTATTAAAAACTAAACAGTGATGGCCACTATCTCTTCCAGTCCACATTGGACAGGAGATGTAGCTTGCACAGGAAGAAAAGTTTTAATTTCTTTTTAGAAATTAAAGGCATGAGAATTGGAAAAGAAGGAATTTCATTATTTATAGATGATATAAGTGTCCAGAAAACACAAATGAATATTCAGACAACTCATTAGAAATAATCAGAGTTTATCAAAATAGCTTACCATACAATCCACATACAACTATCAATATCATTTCTTGACCAGTGACAGAAAAGAAAAAAAAAACTTTAATACCACTTGAATAGGAAAAATACCTTTATGGATAATGAGGTATGAGCCTGACATAAGATGGGCAAACTCTGCACAGAGACGTTTTATCGAGTTTTATTGAAGGGCACTAAAGAAGAACCACAAAACTAGCGGAGAGAAACCCTGGGTTTATGCACAGAAAGACTGAGCACTGCGATGAGCTCCCCCGCAGCTGCCGTAGATGCAGTGGAGTCACAATCTCAGTTCCAAGGAGGCTTCTTATGGAAAGTGACACACTGATTTTAAAATTTATATGAGGCAGTAGAGGCCAAGAATCGCCAAGAGACTCTTAAGGGAGGTGACAGGAGGGAGATGTACTCCCACCAGATAGCAAGAAACACAAATCTAGAGAATGTAAGATGGTGACACCGTAATAGACAATCAACCGGTGGGAAAGAACAGAAATCCTACAATTAGACCCAAACATGTATGGAAAGTTGATATAAAACAGAGACAATTTTGTATACCATTGAGGAAAGGATAGTTATTTATTCAATGGTCCTGGGAAAGTTAAGTCTCAATACCGAAAACAAATCTGACTGCAGCCTTACAGTACATCATAAACAAAACTATACTCCAGGTAAATCAAGTACACTTTAGGTGAATATTTTCAAGATCTCAGAGTAGAGAAATATCTCTCAAACAGAACACAAAAAGCAATAACCTTAAAGAGTTCAATAAATTGGACTACATTAAAACTAAGAACTTCTCTTCATCAAAAGATAATACAAGGAGGGGGCTGGTCCCTTGGCCGAGTGGTTAAGTTCGTGCGCTCCGCTGCAGGCGGCCCAGTGTTTCGCTGGTTCGAATCCTGGGCGTGGACATGGCACTGCTCATCAAACCACGCTGAGGCGGCGTCCCATATGCCGCAACTAGAAGGACCCACAACTAAGAATATACAACTATGTACCGGGGGCTTTGGGGAGAAAAAGGAAAAAATAAAATCTTAAAAAAAAAAAAGATAATACAAAGAAAACAAAAAATAAGCCACAAACTGGGATATCAGCAACACATCTAACTGAGAAAGGACCTATATTCAGAATACATAAAGTACTACACACGAATATACTAGGAAAAGGTAAATGACACTAGATAAATAGAAAAAGAGATATGAACAGGGATTTCACAGAAGAGGAAATGTGAACATAGAATTATCATACGAAAAGTTGTCCTAACTTAGTAATCAGGAAAATTCAAAATAAGACTACAATGAGATTACATGTTACACTGACTAGATTTAAGAAGCCTAACAATGCCAAATGTTGGAGAGAACTGTGGATGAGTGAAAGCTTTACACACCACTCAGGAATATACACTGTCACAACCACTACAAAAGGCATCTTAACATTGTTTTCTAAAGTTGGACATTTGCATACCTTACCTAGCAATTTTATTATTAGGTTTATACCCTAGAAAAATTCTTGCATCTCTTTACCAGGAAACACATGTAAGAATATTCACAGACTCCCTCAGTCTAATGAAAAAATAAACTAGGAAAACCTTGAATGTCCATTGACTGGAGAATGGACAAACAAATCAAGATATAGTCACCGTGCATTCAAAAATTATGTAGCAGTAAAAAATAAATGACGTGCAACTATAGGCAACAGCATGGATGAATCTTAAAAACATAACATTAAATGAAAAAAGTCCTAGAAGATGATATTCAGTATTATACCATTTGTATAAAGCTGAAAAGTAAGTGGAAAACTGTAAATATATTGTTGAAGATTAGAAACATATAGAATATAACTATATAAACAAAAGCAAGGAAATGATAGACACCAAATTCAGGACAGTGGTTACCTCTGCTGGAAAATCCTGGGATGGAATAAGAAAGGAACAGAGGCAAGGCAGTGGTAATCTTCTAGTCCAGATAGTGGGGTGATGGGTTCAAACATGATTTTATTAAACTTTCATATATATATTTATACATAAAATATAAGAGGACAGAACCCTACTCTACCTCCCCTGACACCAAAACCAGGCGAACCCAGCACAAATAAAGAAAACCACACACTAACATCCCTCATGAACAGAGAAGCAAAAATTCTCAAAAAAACACTAGCAGATTGAATCTAGCAATATATAAAAAAGAACAATACTCCATTATCAGGTGGGGCTTATCCCAGGAATGCAAGGCTGGTTCAACTTTCAAAAAATCAATGTAATCCATCATACAAACAGACAAAAGAGAAAAACCACATGATCAGATGCATTGGGGCAGAAAAGCACTTAACAAAATTCAATATCAACTCACAATAAATACTCAGCAAACCGGGAATAAAAGGGAAATCCCTTAATCCGATAAGGAGTATCTACCAAAAAAAAAAAAAAACCTAGAGCTAACAATATACTTACTAGTGAAAGACTGAATGCTTTCTGCTTAAAACAAGGGAACCACCCACCACTCCTATTCAACATCACACTGGAGGTCCTCGCCAGTTCAATACGGCAAAAAAGAAAAATAAAAGTCATACAGAAGATTGGTCCAATTCTCAGATATTGAGGTTGCAGAAATTCCCAAAGAATCTACAAAACGAGCTTCTAAAACTAGTAAATGAGTTTAGCAAGTTTGCAGGATACAACGTCAACCCACTAAAATTGCATTTCTGTATACAAGCAATGAATAACTAGAAAAAAATTTAAAATGATACCATTCACAATAGCTCCAAAAATGACACATTTAGGTATAAATACAAAACATATTGTGAAAACTATAAAACTGATGAAAGAAAGGAAGAATTAATTAGATAGAGAGATATACAAAGTTCATGGATTGGAAGATTCTCCCCAACCATTCTACAGATTTAATGCAGTTCCAATCAAAAGCCTAGCAGGACTTTTGTGTAAACATTCAAGCTGATTCCAAAATTGACATGGAAAGGCGAAGGATCTAAAATAGCCAAAAAACTGTGAAAAAGAAGAGCAAAGTCGGAGGACTCCCGCCAACCAATTTTAAGAATTATTATAAAGCAACAGCAATCAAGACAGTGTGTATTGGCAAAGGAATAGAAGAAATATATACCAGCGAAACAGAGGAGAGAGTTCGGAAACAGACCCACACATATATGGCCATTTGATCTTTGACAAGGGTGCAAAGACAATTAGAGGGGAAAGGATAGCGTTTTCAACAAATGCTGCTGGAATAATTGGACATCCATATGCAAAAAGATTAACTGCTATCTAAACCTCACATCTTACATAAAAATTAACTCAAAATGAATCATAGTTCCAAAGCTAACATGTGAATCTGTAAAAATTTTAGAAGAAATGATGGCAGAAATCTTTGTTACCTGGAGTTAGGTAGAGATTTCTCAGATATGACACCAAAAGCACAATCCAGGAAAATAAAAATTGGTAAATTGGACTTCATCAAAATTAGAAATGTTTGCTCTGCAAAGGCACTGTTAATAGAACAAAAAGACGTGCCATAGACCAAGGGGAAATGTTTGCAAACCATTTATCCAACAAAGGACGTGTATCCTGAACTCTTACTGGCCTAGATTATGATTCTCTTAAAAGAAATTTAGCTGTGCTGTTCATTATGCATTGAACACGATGAAATAAAAATACAATGAATTCAAACAACCCAATTTTTTTTAAAAAATGGGCAAAAGATTTGAAAAAACACTTCACCAAAGATAATATATGGAAAAAAAAATAAGCACCTGAAAAGATTCTCCACATCATTCTCCACTGGGGGAAATTTAAAGCACAATGAGATGCACCATGTGCATCATTAGGATGGCGACCAGGCAGAGCGGGGAGTGGAGGAGAAGGAGGAGGGAAAAACCCAACAATACCACGTGCTGGGGAGGATGCGAAGCAACTGGAACTCCCCACAATGCGCTCTGGAACATATTCGGACAGCACCTTATAAAGTTAAACACACCTGCCAGATGATCCAACAATCCCACTCTGAATATTTATCCAAGAAAAATGAAAACATAGGTTCACACGAAAACCAGCCGTGAATGTTTGTAGCAGCTTTATTCATAGTTGCCAAAAACTGGAAACAACCCAAATGTCCATCAACCTGTGAATGGATAAACAAAGTGAGGTTCACTCACCTAATGGAATACATCTCAGCCATGAAAAGGAGCGATGGATACACGTCACACAGGAGTGAATCTCAAAGGCATTATGCTCAGGGGGGAAGCCGGATTCCAAGGGTCACAAATGGTGTGACTTCGTGTATATGGCATTCTGGAACAGGCAACTATAGCGACAGAAAACAGGTGAGGGGTTGCCGGAGGCTGGGAGGGAACGGAAGGGGCTGATTACAAATGGAGGGAAGGAAACAGCCTGATGATACGGATATGTTGTAAGTCTTAACTGCGAAGGGGCTCACATGACTTTGCATTTGTCAAAATGCATGGAACTCTACAATCAAAAAGGTGTTTGCATTTTTCACCTCAGTATACTTGATTTTAAAAATACACTAGGTATAGAAATATAAATGTATAGGAAAGTTATTGCTTCAAAACAGGAAACAGGGAATGCCAATAAATAAAGGCATGCCTGGATAAATTATGTGACATCCATACCACCATGTATTACTTTGCAGCTGTTAATAATATTTTTAACACACAAGCTTGAAGTTCCTCCCAATAATTAACTCTACAAACACAGATTGAACAGCACAGCCATGTTCCTTTGAGGGAATCATAATCTAGAAGAGTAAGAGCTCAGTATGTACAGATGTCCTACATCCCAAACCTCTCTCTGCTACCTTTTTATTGATCTGAGCCGTTGTTTGTCAGAACCAGAGAGGAAATGGAAGTACAGAGCTATCCTGGAAAGCAATTAATTTATCTCACAGTATAATCAACCCAAGTTCAATAAAAAGAATCTGAAACCAAATGTTCAGATGCAGATTATATGCCTTTGTTTTCCATCCAGTTTTTATAGTGTTTAAACGAGGATTTTTTTTAAAGCCTTGACTTTCAAAAGGTCACCTGTGCAGCATGTCCCTAAATCTCTGTCTGGCCTCCCCACAAGGTGGGTTTCCTTCATGCAGCCGAGAATTGGGTAAAAGCCATGCCGACGGGAAAGTTAAATAAAAAGCTATCTCAAACAGCATTTTTTAAAAGGCAAACATCAACCTCGTAAGTATTAAAAGCACGTTCTAAAATCCACTCTGATGACAGTTTAAGAAAGCCGCTTTTATGTGTGCGGAGCCCCGCTCTGCAAGGCCTTTTAAATGCGAGTGTTTACCTAAAAATACAGGCAAGGCCAGGATCTGGCCTTGAAGAGGCGCCTTTGATTGTACACAGTGAACTCAATCTCTACTAATAAATCGCCCCACACCTTTGTGTCCCCCAAGAAAGGCAGAGGTCTGTGCACTCACAAGAACGGACACGCCTCGTTAAAGGAATAGGGTTTTTCTCTCTGCGTCTCCGTACTTGTTGATTTAGAGTTTCTGTGAGTGACAATGCACATCGCTGGGTTTTTTTTAACTCTGTCATCTGTGCTACTGAGTGTACTTTGACTCAGATCAAAGTTGAAAGCTTATAGAAAGATACACAAACCACAGTGTGACAAATAGCATGCTGTGTTTGACCCAGCAAACAATAAATTACTTTCATCAATCCAGGTAAAGAATCCCATGTTTTCAATGCTAATTCTGAGGTCTGAAATGATAGAACTTTACTACATTCTCAAAGAACCAAGAGCTTCAAATAATAAGGAAAAGGCAGAAGGAAAACTCACATACTACAACCTCTGAAATGTTCATTGTTCAAAGAACGGTGGTTTCAATTTGCTGTTGTCTGAAACTCACTGTAGAGTTTAAACTAAGTAGCATAAGTTCAAATGAAACCTGTTAATTGGCCTCCATTTTCTTAGCTGAAAAATATTTTGTAGTCTCTCTGTGTCCAACCAGATTGCATAGAACAAGCTGGTGCTGTCATTCGACCACCAGCTCCCTCTTCCCTGGGTGCGATTTCACCCTGCGGGACCCTAAACAAGGAGGGCAAGTCAGGAACATGGCGGCAGAAACACGGGCTTTGCCTGCACTTGCTACCTACTAGGCACTGGACATGCTTTACACATCTCATCTCGCTTAAGCCCTACAAAACTCCTGGGAGGTAGATGTTGTCATTCCCATTTTCCAGATGGGGAAACTAAGGCACAGAGAAGTTAAATAATTTGCCCAAGTTCACACACATCTAGTAAGTGATAGACCCTGGACTTGAACTTAACTCTTTCAACTTCAAAACCCAAACTTTCTTGCTCTGCGGTGAGTAACATAGGAGTTACTATAATGGTTCAAGAATTGATACATTGATCTCTTATTTCACAATCCTTCCTGAATCAGAGAAAAAGTCCTATTTTATCCCCTCCTGAGCAGTTCAAATCATATGGGTATTACAACATGGAAAGCTGAATTCAACAAATATTCACTGGGTGCCTACCAGTGACGGGACGCTGTGTTGTGTACGGGGAATACCGCAGTTAAGAAAACAAGCAAAAATTATTTTCCATTCTATGAGAACTATGTTTTCAATTTATTTTAAAAAAAAATCTATTTTCGGATTCAGATGTCCAGCCAGAAACTAAAAATCAGTGAATCCAAAACTGAGCTAACCATTCAACACTTCAAACTTTCACTAGTCCGCCTACCCCGAAGACTGACCCAGAATAATTAGGGAACACAATTTGTGCAGCAACTGATAATCACGGAACCCAAATGGCAAAACCGCAATTTGTTGAACCAAAGCTACTGGCCCTTCCTCCGTCCCCCGGAACGTGAGCAACCACGTGACAGCGTGTGCAAGAAGCATGGGGCTAACGAAGACGTGGCAGTGACAGGAAAAGAACTGTCGTTCCTCTGGAGCAAAAGCTAAACGCACTCAACTAGATGTGCTTAGCGATACTGACACTTTATAGCTAGAGACATCTTTTTTAAAGGTTATATAGAAATTCCTACAGAAAAAAAAGTAACTTTCAGTTAGGAATCCAAAGCTTTCTTCTTTTCCACGATGAAACTCTTTTTTAAAGAGCTTTGATCATTTGAGGCAATGTGGGAACGCACTCATTCCACACAGAATATCCTCTTTTCTGGACCCTCCACGCACCGGGTCTCCAAAGCTCTGAGTCACCTTTGACTTCGTCCTCCCCAGCATCCTACAGAGAGCACCCTCCTCTCCAGCTCTCCCCTAACCCTGCCCCGTCGCCCTTCAAAAAGCTCTCTGGAGCTCCAGACTTTCCTCTTTCCAGGCAGCTGCCAGCGCATCCGTCTGCTCAGAGCACAGTCCTGACCGTGCGTTTCCCACACCGTCCGAGACGTGGCCTCAACGGCTCTTTGCAGACCTGTTCCCCTCTTCCCACCCCCATTTCAGTTCTTCCTGTGCTCACTGTCCTCCTTCTAAACCATAATCTCCTTGAGGGCAGGGATCTTAACTGACTTAACTTGGCTCTCTATAGTTCCTGGCATCATACTTTCACAAAATAGGCATTGAATAAATTAGCTTAATGAATAAACAAACAAACCATGAATTTAAAGACACGGCCACCAGTTCTCCCAAACTGTTTATGCTGAGAATACCACAGAGATGGACATCAATTAAAATACGAAAATACTCCCAAACCAAGCCACTGAGAGGATTATAATAAAATACAACAGTTTTACAAAAAGAGAGAACTAATTTTTTTATGCATTATTCCTTTATTCCACGGTTTCTTTTTGTACTTCTACTTGCATAAAACTACATCTTTTTCTGTTAAAGAAGTTTAAGCTTGGTAAAACTTCTTCACGTGGCATTTGTCCCGGTGTCGTGTTGATTCCCTATTCGAATAAGTCTTTTAAAAGTACTAAAGCATTTCAAGGCAGTCACAATAGGACGCTGTCACAGCTGAGGCCGCCGGACCCTTCAGTCTCCACCTTCACGCACTGCTGTGTACACAAAGCGTGCTGATAGCTTAGAAAATTACCACACCTGTTGCCCTTAAATATGCTCCAGATTCACTTTTTTATGATTCATTTTAAGTCTAATAAAGAGATAGTGACAGTTATTATACTGAGATTTCACCCTGTCTGCAAGACTGTTGCTACCCAAAGGCTCATAACCAAGAAACCAGCGCAATTCAAAAGAAGTGAACGGACACCTCATATGGACACTCCTGGAGCATCTAAGCAAAGGTGAAAATAAACACGATGAATGACATGTATGACAGTCAAAATTTTCTCAAAAACATTTACTTTCAAATTATCTTTGTGCTGGGAAAAAAATAGATATGTGAACTGCAGAAAAGTAGTTTAATGGCCTCATTTTAAACATTTTCTCTATGAATTAATAAATTCTGGACTCATGGGTTAAGATCCCATTTAAAAAGTAGTAATGATATACTCCATTTGAGAAAATTAATGAACAGCCACCAATGAAGCTATTGTCTCATACCCAACAATTTCACTCGCCTGCACAGAGCAGATAATGTGGCCAAGGACAGGGCTAAGGGGCGGCCAAAACTGCCAAGTCATCAGGCAAAGAGAGAGCAAAACTGGCTCCAGTTTGTCACTTCTGCCTGTCCATACATCTTCCCAGGCAGCTTTGCATCACCTCCTGTTCTGATTCTGGGCTCCGCCACGTAGCTTGCTTTGACAGTGGCGTGTCAACAGACAAGCAAGCCAAGGCTTGGAGTGGGCTTGCACGCCGGGGCTTGGCCCCCTTGCACTTTTGCCGTCGCCGTGAAGAGCGTGCCTGGGCTAGCTAGCTTGAGCGTGGAAAGCTTGTGGGGTACGGCAGAGTCGCCCCACTTGCCCAAGCCAGCCTCGCCTCGGCTAGGCAACAGCCTGCCAACTCCATTTCAATGACAGCTCTTTTGGTTCCCTCTTCAGTAAACCGCCTGTTCACATGGTAAACGATCCCAGCTGAGACCAAAACAAGCTCCAGTCAAACCCAGTCTACACTGCCAACCTGCAGGCTTCCTCCTAAGTCAAGTGACTCTTACTGTTGGAAACCGAGTTTGAGGGAGAGAGAGGTTGTCATGCAGCATTATTGTAACAACAGACGACTGACACCAGCATGGAAACACCAAGGGACTGAATATACAAATGGACCATGGCCAGACCACATATGACAACAGAACGTTGACCCACAACCTCTGCGGCAGGCAGCCAGGAAGCCGAACCACAACCTCTGCAGCAACTGGTCCCAAATGGTAAAGACCCGGCCAGTGACTGCCACCTCCTTATGTTCCACCCCTACTTCCAACTCAGCGCAAGCCAGACACAGCCAAATACGCCCCTAAACCAGTGATATATGACGTCCCACTTCTAGTAAGCTATCTCCAGCTTCCACCTGCCGACAGCCTCCATCAGGGCACAGCTGAGCTTCCCCCTTTCCACTGGGAAGCTTCCCCACTCCCCTGCCCACCTTTGAGTCTCTGCTGAATACACGTGCTGGTGGCTGACTCCCTTGCTATAGCAAGCTCTGAATAAACAGCCCATGCGTCCTCATTTGGCTGGTCTTTCCTTATTTCCACAACATGAAAGGAGTAGAGAATTGTGGGTATTATTACAAGCTATGACAGATCTATAACCAGGAGCCAAATGGATGGATCATAGGATACGATTATGGTTACTATGAATAAATGGTGCCAGGTCAAAAACCTTCATTCACTTCAACTTTGACTTTTAAAGCATATGCTTTTGTTGCAAATGATTCAAGAGGTTCTTCAATGTGTTCCCAGGAGCTTCTCTTAATCCTTAACCTGTAAACCTTTCTATTTTGAAGTTCCTTCCCAGCCATGATGCTTGTCATTTTCTCTTCGAAAATCATTACCTGGTCTAATTCCGCCAGATCTTCAGTCAGTAATGGCTTTACCTGGGAGTCTCTCAAGTCAATTTCATCAACTGCATTAAATCTTGAATCTTTCACAAGATTTGTAATTTTAGCTTTGCAATCTATTTGCCCTGTACTCTTAAAAGTTTACCACGTCCTCCATCTGTGAGAGACTCACAAAGACACTGATGGCACAGACGATAGCAGGACATGCCAAGGGGTGTTTGCAGAGCGCTAATTGTGTCTCTCAGCAAAGAGATTTGATAATGAGACTGGGATGTCAATATCCCAATGTTTTTATAATGTCTTCCATACGTTAGAAGATCTTTTAGATGTAAAAAATTATAGTAAAAATAATTATATCTAAAAATAAAAATACTTTTTATTTTAAAATAGCGTGTATAGTGTGATCCCCTTTATCTCAAATTAGTTTTCCCAATCTAGCTATCTGTATATATGCATTAGAAATATGGCTAAACAATGTTCGCCAAACGTTCATGACAATTACTTCTGGGCGGGGGGTTTTAAGTGTTCGTGTGTACAGATGTTTACTTCTTCTTTGTACAGTTATATATTCTTAAAAATTTCACAACAAGGCTTTATCACTTTTCAAAAACAGTAAAGTTATTCTTTTAAAAAACCCAAAACATGAAAACACACAAATAAAGATCTAAATCTATTCATTCAACAACTTACTAACAATTTATGAAAGTGAAAAACTCAGGAAAAGGTTTAGAAGATGTATGTACACCAAATAAATAGGGGGCAGTAGAGAGCTAAGGGAACAAGTCAAAAATTTCTGGGATCATGTGAAATAAAAGGCAGAAAAACTAAGAGGACAGATAGTGAGGGAGAAAGAAAAAATATTCAAGGAAAATGAACAAAAGGAAGTAACGCAACAGGAGGACAGTCAAAGAAAAACAAAGCCAAACAAACAAACACTCATCGAGGTTCAGAAATTCTGGTTTTCACTCTGAGCTTGCAGTATCACCTCCATCCTCACAAGAAAAAAGCTGAAAAAAATCAATGACTCTTCTTAGAATGACCAGAGAACTGAGGTCACAGGGCAAACCACCACCCCAAAAACTGGAGAGAAAAGTAAACAAAGTAAATCACAGCTTACTGGGCGTGAAAGCCACCGCTGGAAGCAGCAGCTGACAGGCACGCTTAAACAGGAACGGATCATTGCCAGACACTGAGTGTGGACCAGCCTAGAGTTAAAAAACACTGGGCGCCCAGTCTAATGGGCCCCCTATACTTTCATGGGTTTTACCTCCGGAAGCCAAACAAGATCCTTATGGTGAGTATTGCAGGAAAATCCCCTAGTGTCTGTGGCAGCGGGAGGAGTAAGGCGGGCATTTTGAAATACACCCAGAGCTTTCTCTTCTTCATGACAGGGACCCAGCCCCCAGGGGACGCTTTCTTGCTGGAGCCTACATGACCTGGCAAGAGGACAATTGTGTGGATTATGCCCCCACTGGCCTTCCTGTTTCACATAAGGGAAGGGGAGAAACCTGAGGGGCTCTTCTAAAGGTCACAGCCCAGGGACATTGGCCCATCTAAAAAATGAAGATTTAGGGGCCAGCCCTGTGGCCAAGTGGTTGAGTTCGCACACTCAGCTTCGGCAGCCCAGCGTTTTGCCAGTTCGAATCCTGGGTGTGGACATGGCACCACTCATCAGGCCATGCTCAGGCAGCGTCCCGCATGCCACAACTAGAAGCACCCACAACTAGAAATACACAACTGTGTACCAGGGGGTTTTGGGAGAAAAATGAAAAAAATCAAATCTTTAAAAAAAAAAAATGAAGATTTAATCATAGGATTATAGAATGCTTCTCCTCCCCAATGCCTTGCCACCATATGAACAGGGCTCCAGTATAATCAGAGTGGATTACGACTAAGAGAGTTGAGACACAGCATCTATTTAGGAAGGAGTTTCAAGGGAAATCCAAAGACAAGAGAGAAGAGGAAAACAAGGGCACTGGAGAAAATGGGAGCTTTGACACCTACAGCTGCAGCAAAGATTACACACAGCACAACTCCTCACCAGATAAAAATAAAGCCTCACCCTAAAGGTCTATTTACCTCCATTCCTATCACCCAATAGATACATCTGGCTTTCAACAAAAAATAAAGTAACAGGATATACAAAAGGCAAAAAATAAATAGAGAAAACACTGTCTGAAGGGACAAAGAAGGCATCAGAACCAGACTCAGACATGGCAGAGATTTTGGAATTACCAAGTGGGGAATTTTTTTAAAACTATGATTAATATGCTAATGACTCTAATGGAAAACGTGAACAATATGCAAAAGCAGATGGGTAATGTAAGCAGAGAGATGGAAATGCTAAGAAAGATTCAAAAGGAAATGCTAGAAATCAAAAACACTTTAACAGAAAAAAAAAGAATGCCTTTGATGGGCTCATTTGTAGACCGGACATGGCCAAGGAAAGAATCAGTGCACACTGAAGATGACGTCAATAGAAACTTTCCAAACTGAAATGCAAAGAGAAAAGAAGAATGAAAAAAGAAAAAGGAAGAGACCGAGAACTTTGGGACAATTACAAAAGATTTAACAAATGTGTAATGAGAATAAGAGAAGGAGGAAAGAGAAGAGCAGAGGAAATATTTGAAATAATGGCTAAGAATTTCCAAAATTAATGACAGACATCAAACCACAGATTCCAGATGCTCAGAGAACATGAAGCAAAATAATGCCAAAAACTGCACACCTAGGCATATCATACACAACTGCAGAAACACAAAGAAAAAGAGAAAATCTGAAAGAAGCCAAAGAAAAACCACCTTGCCTATAGAGGAAAAAGGCTAAGAATTACATCAGACTACGCCTCAGAAATCATACAAGCAAGAAGAGAGTGGAATAAAATATTTAAAGTGTTGAAAGAAAAAAAAAACTCCACTAACCCAGAATTCTATATGTGGTGAAATTATCTTTCAAAAGTGAAGGAGACACTAGCAATGAACAATCTGAAAAAGGAAATTAAGAAAACAACTTCCTCTTCAACAGCATCAAAAAGGATAAAAAGTTTGGGAATAAATTTAACCAAGGAGGTGCAACATTTGTACACTGAAAACCACAAAATGTTGCTGGAATAAATTAAAGAAAACTTAAATAAATAGAAAGACATCTTGTGTTCATGCACTGCAGGGCTGAATACTGCGAAGATGATGGCACTACGCAACCTGATACACAGATTCATTGCAATGAGTCCTCAACAAAATCTCAAAGGCATTTTTGCAGAAATGGGAAAATTCATTCTGAAATTCATGTGGAATTTCAAGGGACCCAGAATAGGTAGAACAATCCTGAAAAAAAGAGCAAATTATAGTCTCATACTTCTCAATTTCAACCTTTACTGCAAAGCTACAGTAAACAAAACAGTGTGGCACTGGCATAGGAATAGACACATAGACCAATGGAATAGAACTGAGATCCTAGAAATGAATTTTCACATCTATGGTTAATTGATTTTTGACAAAGGTGCCAAGATCATTCAAGAGGGAAGAACAATCTCTTCCAAACGTTGGTGTTTGGAAAAATAGATATCCACAGGCAAAAGAATGAAGTGGGACTCTTGTCTTACACCATGTACAAAAATTAACTCAAAATGGATCAAAGACCTCAATGTAAGAGCCAAAACTATATAACTCTTAGAGGAAAACAGGGAATAATCTTCACAGCTTTGGACTTGGTGATGATTTCTTGGATATGACACCAAGAACACAGGCAACAAAAGAAAACAGATAAATTGAACTCCATCAAAATTAAAAACTTTTCAGCATCAAATGAGACTGTCAAGGAAGCAAAAAGACATCCCACAGAATGGGAGAGAATATTTGCAAATTACACATATGATAAAGATTTTATATCCAGAATATATAAAGAACTCCTAAAACTCAACAATAAAAAGACAAGTCAACTACAAAATGAGCAAAGGATTTGAATAGACGTTTCTCCAAAGAAGAAACACAAAGGGCCAACAAGTACATGAAAAGATGTTTAATGTCATTAGTTATTAGGGAAATGCAAGTCCAAACACCACGCGATACCACTTCACAACTATTATGACGGCTGTATTTTTTTTTTCAAGTGGAAAATAGAAAATCCTGGAAATAATGTGGAAAAGCTGGAACCCTTGAACATTGCTGGTAGGAATATAAAATGGCGCAGCTGCTGTAGAGAACAGTTTGGCAGTTCACATAGAATTACCCTACGACCCAGCAATCTCACTCCTAGTATATACACAACAGAACTGAAAACAGAGTCTCAGACAGATACATGTGCACACACGTTCACAGTAGTGCTACTGACACTAGCCAAAGGTATAAACAACCCAAAAGAGTATCAACAGATGAAAGGATAAACAAACTGTAGTATATCCACACAATAGATTATTACTCAGCCAGAAAAAGGAATGAAGTACTAACACACACTACATCATGGAGGAACCTCAGAAACATTATGCTAAGTGAAAGAAGCCAAATACAAAAGGCCACACAATGTATGATCCTATTTATATAAAATATTCAGAACAGGTAAATCCTTAGAGGTAGAAGGCATATAGGTGGTTGCCAGGGATGGGGGGAGGAGGGAATGGGGAGAAGCTGCTTAACGGGTCCAGGATTTTATTTTCACCCTGGAGTTATGAAATGTTTCGGAACTAGATGGAAGGGGTGGTTCACAGCATTGTGAAGGTATCAAGTGCCACTGTTCACTTTAAGATGGTTAATTTTATGCTCTGTGAATTTCACTTAAACCAATTGTTTAAAAAATGATGAAGAAATAAAGACTTTCTCAGACAAACAAAAACTGAGGGAATTTGCTGCCAGTAGACTTGCCTTGCAAGAAATGTTGAAAGAAGTTCTTCAGAAAGAAGAAAAATGACTTAGGTCAGAAACTCAGAAGTATTTACAGAAAACAAGATTGCCAGAGAAGGAACAGACGAAGACAAAACAAAACCCTTCATTTTTCATATTCTTAATTGACCTAATAGATTGATTATTCAATATAATAAAGAGGAGCATTATATTGAATTATTACAGCTTATGGGTAAGTGAAATGAATGACAGGAATGTTATATGGGACAGGAGGGAGGAATTGGGAATACTCTGTTATAAGGTACCTGCACTACCCATGAAGAAGTATAGTGTTGTTTGAAAATGGATTTAGTTGTAAATGTATATGGGAAACCCTAGGGCGACCACTAAAATAATTTTTAAAAGTATAATTGATACACCAACATGAGAGAGAAAATGAAATCATATAAAATGCTCAGTTAAAACCAGAAAAGGCAGAAAAAGAGGGGAAGTTTAAAAAGAAGAAACAAAAAGGTACAAAAAATAGAAAACACAAATATGATAGACATTAATCTAACTATATAATAATCACTTTATATGTGAGGGCCTAAATACATCAATTAAAACACAGAGACTGACAAAGTAGATAAGAAAACAAGACTCAACTATATGTCGTCCATAAGAAACAGACTTTTATACAAAGATGATGCTAGATTAAAAGTAAATAAACAGATAAAGATATACCATGCTAACAATAATCAAAAGAAAGCTGGAAAAACTACATTAATTTCAGACAAAGCCAACCTCAGAGGAAGGAAAATTATCAGCGACAAAGAGAAGCATTACATAATGATAAAGGGGGCAATTCCACAAGAAGATATAACTACCTTTAATGTGTATGCACCTAATAACAGTGTCAAAACACGTGAGGCAAAAACTTATAGATCTGAAAGAAGAAATAGATAAATCCACTACTATAGTTGAAGACTTCAACACCCTTCCCTCAGTAACTGACAGATCCAGCAGGCAGGAAATCATTAAGGAGACAGTTGAGCCAACCATCAGTCAGCTGAGCTTAATAGACACTTAACGGCTACTGCATCCAACAACAGCACAATGTACATTCTTCTCAAGCTCACGTGGAACATTCACCAAGATAGAGCACATTCTGGGCCATAAAACATACCTTAACAAATCTGAAAGAATATAAAGCATACAAAGTATGCTCTCAGACCACAATGGAATTAAACCACAAATCAATAATAAAAATATAGCTGGAAAATGCCAAAATATTTGGAGAATAAACAACTCATTTCTAAATAAGACAGGAGTCAAAGAAAAAAATCTCAAGAGAGATTTTTAAAAATATTTTGAACTAAATGAATATGAAAGTAAAATTTATCAAAACGTGTGGAATGCAGCAAAAGCAGAGCTTAAAGAAAACCTTACAGCATTGAATACCTATATTAGAAAGTAAGAAAGCTCTAAAATCAAGAATCTAAGCTTCCACCTAAGAAAACTAGAGAATGAAGAGTAAAATAAACCTAAAGCAAGCATAAGAAAAGAAATAATAAAAATTAGAGCAGAAATTAATAAAAGTGAAAGAGGAAAACAATAGAGAAAGTCAACAAAACCAAAAGCTAGCACTTTGAAAAGATCAATAAAATTGATAAACCTCTTGCCAGGCTAACCAAGAAAAGAAGAGAAAAGAAAGCTGGAGTAGCTACATTAATTTCAGACAAAGCTGACCTCAGAACAAGGGAAATTATCGGGGATAAAGCGAGACATTATATAATGATTAAGGGGTCAAATCTACAAATAAAAATTACGAATCTGAAATGAAAATGGGATTATCAATGGATCACTACTGACCCCACTAGACATACAAAAAATAGTAAAGGAATATTATGAACAACTCTATGCCCACAAATTTGATAACTTAGAGGAGATAGACCAATTCCTTAAAAGATACAATCTAACAAAACTCATAAATAGAGAAATAAATAATCTGAATAGGCCTATAATTTAAGATTTTGCATCAACAATTAATAACCTGCCAAAAAAAATAATAAAGCACCAGCCCCTTGGTGAATTCTACCAAACATTTAAGGAAGAAATGATACCAATTCTCTATAATCTCTTTCAGAAAATAGAAGCTGAAATTTCCTAACTCATTCTATGAGGTCAGCATTACCCTAATACCAAAACGCAGATAAAGAAAATACAAGAAAAGAAGACTACAAACTAATATCTCTCATAAAAATAGATGTCAATTCCTCAAAACAAATTAGAAAATAGAATCCAACAATGTATAAAAAGAATTACATACCATGACCAAGTGGGATTTACCCCAGGTATGCAAGGCTTATTCAACATTTAAAATCAAGTAATGTAATCCATGACATCAACAGATTAAAAAAGAAAAACCACATGATCACGTCAAAAGATGCAGAAAAAGCTTTGGGGAAAATTCAACACCAATTCTCAATAAAAATTCTCAGCAAACTAGAAATAGAAGGGAACTCCCTCAACTTGATAGAGAACACTACAAAAATCTACAGCTATCATCACCCTTAACGGTGAAAAACTAAGCACCTCACCCCTTGGATGGGGAGTAAGGCAAGAATATCCTCACTCACCACACCTATTCAACATCATACTGGAAGTCCTGGATAATGCAATAAGACAAGAAAATGAAATAAAACTATACAGATTGGGAAGGAAGAAATAAAATTACCTTTGTTCACAGATGACATGATTGTCTATATAGAAAATCCTCAAGAACTGGTGAAAAATAAATCCTGGAACAAATAAGCAGTTATGGCAAAGTTGCAGGATACAAAGTTAAATGCAAAAGTCAATCACTTTCGTATACACCAGCAACGAACAGGTGGAATGTGAAACTAAACACAGAATACTATTTATATTAGCTCCAAAAAATGAAGTGCTTAGGTATAGCTCTAATAAAATATGTACAAGACCTATATAATGGAAACTACAAAACTCTGTTGAGAGAAATCACAGCTCTAAATAAATGGAGAGATATTCCACGACCACAGATAGGAAGGCTCAATATGTTTAAGATGTCAGTTCTTCCTGACTTGATCTGTAGATTCAACACAGTCAATATCCCAGCAAGTTACTTTGTAGATATGAACAAACTGATTCTTCAGTTCCGTTGAAAAGGCAAAAGACCCAGAATAGCCCACACAATACAGAAGAAGGGGCACTAAGTTCACGGACTACACCTCCCAACATCAAGACTTATTATAAAGCCTCAGTAATCAAGACAGTGCAAGAATAGGCAGATCAGTGGAACAGAATGGAGAATCCAAAAATAGCCCCACACAAACACAGTCAACTGATCTTTGACAAAAGAGCAAAGGCAATTGAGAAAGGACAGTCTCTTCAACAACTGGTGCTGATGCTACGGGAAATTCATGTGCAAAAAAAGACAAAAGGAATCTAGACGCAGACCTTATACTTTCCACACAAATTAACTCCAAATGGATCATACACACAAATGTAAAATGCAAAACTATAAAAATTCTAAAAGATAACATAGGATAAAATCTAGGTGACCGTGGCTTTGGCAATGATTTTAATTACAACACCAAAAGCACAATCCATGAAATAAGAAATTGATAAGATGGACTTCAATAAAATTTAAAACCCTGCTCTGCTAAAGACACTGTTAAGAGAACGAAAAGACAAGCCCCAGACTGGGAAGTAATCTTTGCAAAGCACATATCTGATAACAGACTTGTATCCAAAATATACAAACAACTCTTACCACTCAACAAAAAGAAAACAACTTATTTTTTAAAATGGGCAACAGACATGAACAGACATCTCACCAAAGTAAATAGACAGATAGCAAACAGGCATGTGAAAATGTGAAAAGATGCCCAACATCATATGTCACTGCAGAATTGCAAATTAAAACAAAAATGAGATAGTACTACACACCTATTAGAGTGGTTGAAACCCAAATAACTTGCACATCGAGTACTAACAAAGACACGGAGCAGAGGAGCTCTCGTTTACCGCTGGAGAGGATTCAAACAGCACACTTTGGAAGACCATTTGGCAGTTTCTTAGAAAGCTAAACACAGTCTTCATATGATCCAGCAATCATGCTCCCTGGTATTTATCCAAATGAGTTGAAAACTTATGTCTACACAAATCTTGCCCACAAATGTTTACAGCAGCTTTACTCATAATTGCTAAAACCTGGAAGCAACCAGGACGTCCTTCAGAAAGTGAGCAGGTAAACAAAGCGCGATACACCCAGACAATCGAATACTGTTCAGTGATAAAAAGAAATGAACCATCTTCCTTGACGTTGGTCTTGGCAATGATTTTTTGGATCTGACATCAAAAGCAAAGGAAACAAAAGCAAAAATAAACAAGTGGGACTACACCAAACTAAAAAGCTTCTGCACAGCCAAGGAAACCATCAACAAAACAAAAAGGCAATCTACTGAATGAGAGAAAATATTTGCAAATCATATATCCAATAAAGGGTTAATATCTAAAATATCTAAAGAATTCATACAACTCAATAGCAAAAAACCCAAACAATCCAATTTAAAAATGAGCAGAGGACCTGAATAGACATTTTTCCCTAAAAGACATACAGGTGGCCAACAGGCACATGAAAAGATGCTCAACATCACTAATCACCAGGGAATGTAAGTCAAAACCACAATGAGAAATCACCTCACACCTGTTAGAATAGAATAACTATCATTAAAAAGACAATAAATGGGGCCAGCCCTGTGGCCCAGTGGTTAAGCTCATGGGCTCCACTTGGGCAGCCCGGGGTTTCACCAGTTCGGATCCTGGGTGTGGACCTAGTACCGCACATTGAACCATGCTGAGGCGGCGTCCCACATAGCTCAACTAGAAAAACCTACAACTAGAATACATTGGGGCCAGCCCAGTGGCACAGCAGTTAAGTTCCCACGTTCCACTTCAGCAGCCAAGGGTTTGCTGGTTCGGATACTGGTGCAGACCTATACACCATTTGTCAAGCCACACTGTGTTAGGCGTCCCACATATAAAGTCGAGGAAGATGGGCACAGATGTTACTCAGGGCCAGTCTTCCTCAGCAAAAAAAAGAGGAGGATTGGCAGCAGAAATTTGCTCAGGGCTAATCTTCCTAAAAAAAAAAAAAAAAGAATATACAACTATGTACTGGGGCACTTTGGGGAGAGGGGAAAAAGTAGGAAGATTGGCAACAGATGTTAGCTCAGGGGCAATCTTCAAAAAAAAAAAAAGACAAGAAATAACAAGTCTTGGTGAGGAGGTGGCAGAAAGGGAACACTTGTGCACTGTTGGTGGGAATGTAAATTGGTGCAGCCACTATGGAAAACAGTAGGGTGATTCTTCAAAAAATTAAAAATAGAGCTACCATATGATCCAGCAATCCTACTTTTGAGTATTTATCTGAAAAAAAAAAAACAGGAAAACACTAATTCAAAAAGATACATGTACCCCTATGTTCACTGCATCATTATTTACAGTAGCCAAGATCTAGAAGCAACCTAAGTGTGCATTGATAGATGAATGGATAAAGACATGGTATATACACACAATGGAATATTACTCAGCCATAAAAAAGAATGAAATCTTACCATTTGTGACAACATGGATGGACCTTGAAGGCATTATGCTAAGTGAAATAAGTCAGATAGAGAAAGAAAAATACCATATGATTTCACTTATATGTGGAATCTAAAAACAAACAAATAAATCAAAATAAACAAAAAAGACAAATTCACAGATACAGAGAACAGATTGGTGGTTGGGGGATGGGCAGTAGAGGATGAAGGGGGTCAGAATACAAGCTTCAAGTTATAAGATACATAAATCACGGGCATGTAACGTACAGCATGGTGACTATCTTTAACAATACTGTGTTATATATTTGAAAGCTGCTAAGAGAGTAAATCTTAAAAGTTCTCATCAGAAGGAAAAAAATTTTATAACTACACATGGTGACGGATGGTAACTAGACTTATTGTGGTGATCATTTTCCAGTGTATACAAATGTCAAATCATTATGTTGTACACCTGAAACTAATATGTCATTTATACTTCAAATGAAAAAAAGAAAGAAAGAAGTGAACCATCAAGCCATGAAAAGCCGCGGAAGAAGCTTAAACGCTTATTATGCAGTGAAAGAAACCAATCTGAAAAGTCTACACACTGTATGATTCCAACTCTATGACATTCTGGAAAAGGCAAAAGTATAGAGACAGTAAAATGATCAGTGGTTGCCAGGGGCACTAGGAGGAGGAGGGGAGCGATTTTTAGGGCTGTGAAACCATCTGAATGATACTGTAATGGTGGACACGTGGCATTATGTATTTGTCAACAGCTTTAGAAGTATACAAAACAAGGAGTGAATTCTCATGGAAACCATGCAGTTTAGTTAATAAGAATGTATCAACATGGGTTCACCAGTTGTAACAAATATAGCATACAAATGCAAAATGTTAATAATAGGGGACACTGTATATGGGAACTCTGTACTATCTTCCTAATTTATCTATATATTTTATTAAATAAATAGAATATATTAATTTAAAAAGCTTATCTGGATGCAATCAGGAAACAGCCTCCCCTGCATTGAACACTTCAGAGCACCAACTGATTCAATTTCAGAGAAATTATGCTTTAGCTGAAGTCGTCAGAAACCAGCACACCCTTACTTCCCAGGTCACTTCAGAGGTTATACTAGTAACCTAGCATTTGTAATGCTTTTACGCACCTTGCAGAACTCTTGATTAGGGCAGAAAAATCACAAATGTCTCAATAGTGTCCACATTACCCAATCAAACTCCTTCAATACAATGTCGACACATAATTGCTCTCGGCAAGATTTTTACAGTGTCTGGTACATGGTGATAACAGCATACTTAGCACCAATATCTTTATCATGTCCATTATTAGATAACAGGACACTGTTCTTCACCAAAGTGATAAATTGCTTCTAAATATATTGGATTCAACAACAAAGAATGAATTTGCTCCATTTTCTATTCAGAAAACAAGTTTTTAAAGGAGCTCTTTTGGGGGCTGGCCCCGTGGCTGAGGGGTTAAGTTCACACGCTCTACTTCAGCAGCCCAGGATTCGCGAGTTTGGGTCCTGGTGCAGACCTACACAGTGCTCATCAAGCCAGGCTGAGGCGGCGTCCCACACAGAAGAGCTAGAATGACCTACAACTAGGAAATACAACAATGTACTGGGGCTTTGGAGAGAAAAATAAAAGAGGAAGATTGGTAACAGATGTTAGCTCAGGGCCAATCTTAAAAAAAAAAAAAAAAAAAAAAAAGAGCTCTTTTGTTATGCCCGTGATGGTAAATTACAGGCAAAGAACTGAAATAGGATGGTCCCTCCTCCCTTTCTCCTGTGCGGGAGGTGTTTTCATCAGTGGTACTCTATCACTGTTTCAACATTAATGGGAATGATGTCATCATCATGCCTCTTGTCACAGATATTATATATGTGTGTGTATATATATTTTGCCGGAAGAGTTGAAACAACTAGTCCTAAGCTCTTTCTCATTTCTTTACCAAAAACAAAATAAAACTCTAGTATAATCTCCAGGAAAGGACATGTTTTAGAAGGTCTCACGGGTACACCTGAGTCTTTACCGCAACTGCCGCTGCAGAACCAGGAGCGACTGCAGATCTGCCGGCTACTGCGGGACCTCACCCATCGCACAGGAAGGACTTTGAGTTGTTTGAAAAAAGAAGGATTCTGGTGGAGGTAAATTTAGGAATAGAAACAGTAATAAATCTAGTGTTGGTGGAAATTTAAAGGCAATACTAAAGATTCAGAAAAATAAATGGAAGAAAAGGTGTTTTCAGTAAGAGTTAAAATTGAGAGCTAAATTAAAGAAGATGGACTCTATGCCACTGATTCCTGCTCCTCAGGTTCATTTTCAGTGGCAGGCACTGTGTTAAAGAGAGGCAGGAGAAGAATGTGCATTGAGTAGGATTAAGAATATTTTGCAGATAACAGGGAGAAATGCGAGAGCATTAAGATATTAACTATACGAGGAGGTGGATGCGGAACCGAGAAGAACCATCCTGAGCCTGCCCAGGTGTCCGTCAGCGCAGTGCATGGAGGCTACGGTGGGCAAAGCCACACCCTGTGGGCAGGCTGCAGTAAGGACCCATCCACTCCCAGCCCTTGTCTCTAGTGTAATCATGGGAAAACCTCATCTTCAACCAGAGGACAAACTCCAACTGCCAATTCTAGTATTTGGACACGTTTCCTGCATCGTTCCGACACAAGCAAGACACAGTATAAGATTCTCCCTTCATACAAATGTTTCCCACTTAAATAGCCAGCCCCTCCCATCCTTGGCTGCCTCTCCTCTGAGACGTGCAGGCATCATCTCCTTTCCTGTCACAATGTTTAGCCACGTATCTCTTAAATATAGTACCGCACATGACAGCTTATTGCACAAGCACTGCAGAGAACAGGAGCACAGCTCGTTCATTCTAAGCACATCCATCTCCTTCCCCAAGCAGCTAAGCAGAGCAACCAAACGCATCTTATCATCTACATGGACCTCTGATTTTCTCTTCGGGCTTCTTCAGCCCTTTCTCTTCAGACCATTCCCAGAGCCTCCAGTTCATGTTTCTGAAATTCTAAAATAATCATGTGTGACACAAAGGGCACCAAACAGTACCATGGAGAATGTACTTGATGAGGGTTTTCCAGAGATGCAGACGTGCTCCGCATACATGCGATATCCTAGGCCCATCTGTAAACCAACAGAAAAGCTAAAGGTATAACATTACAATATAAATCACGGAGAGCACAGTTTTGGGACAAAGACAGGTGAGGTATGCATGTCCTTGAACTCTGTCCAAGAAGGCTGCATTCTGATGATGTCACTTAGTCCAAGGATAGAACACACTGTCTTGAAGAGGGATGAGGAACATGTTCTTCAGAGCATCTTCTTCAAATATCCATGTCAGCTCTGCTTTTGTCAAGAATGACAAAGCAATAATTACAGGGTTAAATTTGCAAGCAAAAGCCTGCAGAAAAAAATTCTGTGTAGCTAACAAGAAAGACCAATTTCTTTTGGGTAGAAAACATGCAGGTATAAAACTGTCGTGAAACTTTAAACACTTGGATGGAGAGAAGGAATTAAAAGACGTGACTTTTTCTTAGAATTTCATGAAGTTCAAGAAAAATACCTTAACATGGATCTAAAGAGCAGCCATCACTGCACCAAGCAGTTCTCATACAGATGACACTTCAACCTCCCCACAGCCCGAAGGTGGGTATAGTGCACCTATTTATCACTTGAATTCTTCCTGTTACGGGTAACAGAAAACCAGACCCAAACTGGCTGGCGCGCACAGGGAATTCATTTACTCAGGTAAATGGGAAGAGCGGGAGTAGGGCTGGCTTCAGGGCTTCAACTACATCACTGGGGCTTGGACTCTGTCCAAACCTCTGCCATTTCCTGTACAATCCTCCTTCTAAGGTTGTGGGATGGCCCTCAACAGCTTCAGGCTCTCACCTTGTGAAGCCAAGACAGCCGCACAGCTGCAGCTTCACGTCCTTCCTTGTTTCTACATTCAGTAGGAGAATTACAGGAATTTTCCAGGAGCTCCCACAAACAGACTGAGTCCACGTGATGGGCCTCGCTAGGTCATACACCCATCCCAGCTAAGTCTCTGTGGCCAGGGCACTGTGACTTTCTGACTAGCTTTGATCAATGATCAAGTTTCAATCAACTTAAGTCAGTAATTTCTTTAGACCTCACTTTCGGGGAAGTTAAAAAAAAAAAAAAGACCATTTGCATTTTGTATGTTTTCTTTGCACTTTCAGCTGAACTTTATTTCAATAAAGGACAAACATAAGTTTAAATAGCACAGTTGAGTCACTGACATTAAAAAAGAAAAATCTCTATTGATTTCTGCTTCTGGGCATGATGGAGTGTCAGGGATTAGATTTCAGCTCTCACCTCAAACAACTAAAAAATCAGACAGAACATACGAAACAATGGTTTTCAGACACGACAGCAGGCAGCGCAGGACTGTGATCCTTAAGACAAGGGAAACAAAGTGAGTCAGGAGAGTTTTGGTGCTACAACCAAAACAGGGGACAGCAGTCTTATCTGAGGATGATACAGAGGAAAGAATTCTAGGAGGCCACGACAGAACGCCAGAGAGGAAAGACCCTCAGACGGAGAGCTCCGGAGACCTGGAGAAGACCCGTCTTGGGTCTGTACCTGAGATTTAACGGGGGTAGGCCTGCAAGGAAACCACCCACAGCTGGGGAACCAACCAGTGATGGGGCCTGAACAGCCCTCAGAGCTCACACAGGCCGGAACAGCCCTACAGCCAGCGCGGAGGCAGCTCCTAACACGTGGGCACTGGGTAAAGCACTTCCAGGGGTTTCGCTCAGGTAGTGGAAACAAGGTAGCCCAGGGCTAAAGGGAACAAACTGTTTCCAGGTGACTTACCTGTGTCACCCACAAAGCTCGAAATGAAAATCCAGCGCCCAAGAACATAAAATTCAGTGTCTGGCATCCAGTCAAATACGACCAGGCACACAAAGCAGCAGGAAAACACAACCCATAACGAGAAGAAAAAGGAATCAACGGAAAGAGGCAGACTATTAATGGGCAAGTATATAAGGACTGCGGGTATAAACGGATTCCACGTTCTCAGGAGCTGGAGGAGAGCCCCAGCATGGGTGCATCACCAGAGGGACGAAGACGTAAAGACCGGCTCTCGACTTCCGGGGATGAAAATCCCTCGAGATGGCACTAAATACTGCAAGAAAAGGTGAGCAAACTTGGAGGCATAGGAATAGAAATTACCCAAAATGAGAGGAACAGCAAACTTAAAGGTGCACAGAGCATCAGTGAGCTCTGATACGTATCTACATATCAAGAAGTCCGATATAAGCCTAACCAGGGAGGGTTGGGGCGGCAGGCAGAAAAGATATTTGAATGAGGACGGCTGAAATTCTGTCGAATGTGCTGGAAGGCAGAGATCTAAGCAGCTCAGTGGCCGCCGAGCGCGAGGCTCAAGAAGAAACCGCCGGGCTGTGATACGCACACCGCCCAAGACAGCGCGGCGGGGCGTGTCGCGGCCCGGGATGCTCGAACCCGCCAGCCGCACCACGGCCCCTCACCAAGAGCATGCGCGGTGCCGCCGTGCGCGGGGCGCAGCCCGGGAACATGCGCACTGTGGGAGTGCCGCCCCGGCAACTGAGACAGCGGTACTGTGCGCGAAGCGGGGCCAGCGAGCATGCGCAATGGGGCAGAGCCGCCGCTGGCGACCGCAACCTCGCGCCGAGCGCGGGGCGGAGCTGAGCGGTTGAGCATGCGCACTGGGGAGTGACCGGCGCGGCGGCGGTTGCTAGGCAACGACGAACTGCCTCGAGGCAGGGGCAACCGCAGCGTTGAGTGCACCGAGGGCGGTGGTCTGTACCGCCCGGGCACAGGTAGGGAGGAGGAACAGGAGGGGACGTCCGGGGGGGGCGTCCCGTGGGGCAGGGGTAGGAGGAGGGGCGGGGAGGGCGACGTCCCGTGGGGCAGGGGTAGGAGGAGGGGCGGGAGGGGACGTCCCGTGGGGCAGGGGTAGGAGGAGGAACAGGAGGGGACGTCCCGTGGGGCAGGGGTAGGAGGAGGGGCGGGAGGGGACGTCCCGTGGGGCAGGGGTAGGAGGAGGGGCGGGAGGGGACGTCCCGTGGGGCAGGGGTAGGAGGAGGGGCGGGAGGGGACGTCCCGTGGGGCAGGGGTAGGAGGAGGGGCGGGAGGGGACGTCCCGTGGGGCAGGGGTAGGAGGAGGGGCGGGAGGGGACGTCCCGTGGGGCAGGGGTAGGAGGAGGGGCGGGAGGGGACGTCCCGTGGGGCAGGGGTAGGAGGAGGGGCGGGAGGGGACGTCCCGTGGGGCAGGGGTAGGAGGAGGGGCGGGAGGGGACGTCCCGTGGGGCAGGGGTAGGAGGAGGGGCGGGAGGGCGACGTCCCGTGGGGCAGGGGTAGGAGGAGGGGCGGGAGGGGACGTCCCGTGGGGCAGGGGTAGGGAGGAGGGGCGGGGAGGGGGGTGCTGTGGAGCGCCCGCAGTGATGACAGCGTGCGTGGGGCGGTCCTCCAGTCCCGCCTCCCCCCCACTTAGCCTACTTAATTCCTGTTTCTTGGGAGGGCCCAAAAACGCTCAAGGTGTCTGAAATGGGTAGTTTTTAAACCTAACACTACCGTTACTAAAGGGAGCCCAGTCCGAAGGTATGGTTGAAGGTTTGACAGAGAACTTTAAGAATATAATTTTCCATCTGTTTGTGTGCTTCTGGCCATCCTAGGTGGAATCTCGTCAAAAATGTGCAAACAAGGAATTCATAAGTTATGAGAGATAAGAAGACACTGTGTCGAGCTATATTTTAAAAATTGTATGTTGCTCGTGTGTGTGTTTAATTAGCATGTTCATTAATTAGTTTAAAGTCACTTAGACAAATTGATAACTAATTACTTTGGCTCCACAATGATATTTTTTGTTACCAATCACGACCTCTTTTAACTAGTTGTTAATAATGGAATTTACAAAGAAAGTACATTCCTATTAATTTCAGTTCTTAATACGGGACAAGGATGAAGTTTCTAACCCTGCCATTCCACAGACGCATTATATCATCTTGAAGGAGTCACTAATGTCCCGCTGTGTTTTCTCATTTATAAGATGGAGCTGGACTAAATATTTGAACAGTTTCCAACTCTGAAATAGTGATACTATAGGACATACCAGGGGCAGGTCTTATCTTGATACTGTGAAAATGAGTAAACAGAACCTCATTAAAATGGGGTTGGGAGGCCGGAAGGGGGAGCCCCCCAACAGGACGAAAGACTTCCTCTTCTTGACCAAGAACTCAGCCAAAGAATGAAAAGCCACCCGGCATCAACTCTCCTGTCCTCCGGTGGACTTTCCTCTTCCCTCCGGAGTTCCTCCTCGCCTCGCGGCCCCACACGTGCAGGTTCCTCACCGTGGTTGCAGAACCCCAGCTGCAATTCTTTGTTGATCCCAAATAAACCCATTTTTGCTCGAGAAGTAACTGGCTGTCTTTTTGTTTAGGGTCAGCACTGTTACTCACCGTGGCCTGCCGTGTGGACACCTGAGATGAAACGGTAGAGCGGCTAGCCAGCTGTTCTGCCAGGTTACAGGCACTGTGGAAGTAGGAGATCCTGCTAGTGACCTTCCAGCCCTTCTCCAGCCTAGGCTGTTGTGAGAGATGTTGGATGGAAGCTTCTCTCATGCGTCTCTTGATGCCAGAACGGAAAGCGACCAGGGGAAGGTCGCAGTACAGACTACCCTCTGGCTCCTAAAGGGTCTTAGCAGCTCCTAAGCCCCGAGGTCTCGTTGGTTTGTTCCCACTGTCCTTCCTTTTCTGGTCTACACTCGCTCCTTAGTAAGTTTACTCTCCTGGACTAGTTTAATGCATGGGTTGATCCTGAGAAATATATTTTTGATTAATTCCTTTCTTGTCTTACAATTAGGCCCTCAATACTATTTCCAAGATTACTTCAATAACTTACTCTTTCTCCCCATTCCAGTATATTTTGGACTCTTGTCTTCATAAAATATACTCTTGTCTAAAAACTAAAAGGGCCAATTCCAAATGCTTCCACCAGCTTCGAAGGGAAGGGGCAAGAATGGCCATTTACGGAGTATCTTGTGTGTGAGCGGATCCATCTTAGACACCTCACAAAGGCGGCCTTCTGTAACCCTCCCCACAGCCCCGCAGGGTGTACTGTTACACCTGTTGTAAGGGGACTCAGGCCTGCGAAGCGTCTTGCCCAGCAGCAGGGTGCAAGGCTGGAACCCGGTTGGTCTGCTGCCGTGTTCTCTACCCCGTGCTCTGGGCCGGCGGAGGCCCCCCAGGCGCGCCTGCACGCCAGCCCCTTGCTGCTCCTTTCTCCCCAGAAGAGCGAACGCGCCCGCGGAGCTCCTGACGCCGTGCCGTTGCTCTCCTGGTCCCCGTGAGCGGCTCGCCGCGCCCCTCTACCCGGCGCTCCGGTCCCAGTCGTCTCGTGTCTTTGGGGGGTGTTCACTCGCGACTCGACGCGTGCACTCTGAGATTTCGTCGTTCTTGCGTGTGTCACGACGTCCAGCAGTGGACTGTTCTC
The DNA here is from genome assembly GCF_037783145.1 of Equus przewalskii. Classification (NCBI taxonomy): domain Eukaryota; kingdom Metazoa; phylum Chordata; class Mammalia; order Perissodactyla; family Equidae; genus Equus; species Equus przewalskii. The sequence continues at coordinate 106,336,852 of NC_091834.1, forward strand.
ATTCGCGGTGATACGTTCCCCCCAGCTGGCCGGTGCGCTGCGTGCGGGGGGGCTGCTCGGCGGGACTGCTTCCCTTCCAGGCAGCGCGCCGGCCTTGGTGCCGCCGGCCGCCCCACCCTGCGCTGTCACCGGGGTCCTTCATCTTCCCAGAGACCTCGTCAGAGTCTTCTGTCCGCTCTGACTCTGACTTTCTGTTGACTCTTTTTACAGGAGAAGAATTAGAGTGTGGTGTGACGTGATGACGTAATTTGACGTAGCCAAGCAAGAACTTTTCCTGATTCGGCATGTTAAAAAATAAGGTACACACACCTTCCTGAAAACATACACGTTGTTTTACTCATGAGTATATTTTAATTCAGCTATTTGAGAGTATAAAGAAATAGTTTGCAAACCTTGCTTCAGCTGTAGTACTTACTGCAAGCATCTCTTAGGTGCATGGCAATTTAATCCTGTATAAGTTTTCACCAAAAAAAGCATATATTTAAATGCAAGATTCTCTTTAGTATAATAGAGGCAAGATTTGCCTAGAGGCTAAATTAATTATAGTGAAACGGAATGTGTTCAGGAATGCACAGCGTTTATAGGTCATAATGAATTTATTCCTATTATGATTAAGGCCTCACTAATTAAATGAAAAGATATTGCTATGTCGTTAACATAAATGGTGAGATGGGCTTTGCTCCGACTCGGGTCACGGCGGGTCTGCTGCGCCGCCAGGCTGCGTAGACCCGAGCTTCCTTCTGAATGACACGTTCCGTAATGCTCTGTCTCTGCGGCTTTTTCCTGCTTTCCAGGGTCGTTCCTCTAAACGAGATACCTTAGCAGTCACTGCCGTTGCTTTACAAGATCACATTCTGCAGGATCTTCAACTGCGAAATCTCTCAGTAGCAGACCGTTCCAAGACAAAGGTGCAAAAGGAGAACCAAACCAAGTGTGTGAAAGGGAGTGCGAGATCACTAACAGACACTGGCCTTAAAAGACTGACCCGGGACCCTGCGGCGGAAGATCCAGAAAGAGAGTATGTGCTTGATCCCAAACCGCCACCATTAACTTTAGGTATGCTCATCTCGTCATTCATACTTTGGTTTGTTAAAGCTAATGAACCTCGTTGAGATTAATAGGATAATCTTTTCTGGTACAGAAAGAACTTATTTTAATTTACAATCTTACAGAAAGGTATATATGTACCGAAGTTTAAAAATGATGATGGGGACAATTTGAGCAAGATAATAAAGATAGCAATTATGGTAGAATAAGAATAAGTAAAAATAGGATAAAATAAATGTCCATTAATCCACACTGATAGAATAAATAACTGAATAAATAAATAAACAATGGAAAAGAAAAAGCTCTTTCTTATAGTAGAATGGCAATTAAATAAATATGGTAGACAGGGACTAGACGTAGAAAATCACCATTTGGCAAACACCATAGTAATGACAGCCATCAGTGGATGCTGGCATCAGTGGGGAAAGCACACTGACACACGGATGTGGACGTGATCCCACAGTGTCTGCCCACAGATGCGAACCCACAGCCAAGGGCAATTGTGGCTTTACAGTGGTGCACTGGCTAACAGCCCCTTCACCAAGTGGTCAAAGCTGCCATCACTGCCAGTGACAGAGGCCACATCATGTGTCTGCCGCCCGCCCCCACGCTCTGAGAAAGGGGCAGCTCCTCTTCTCTCGTATTCTTTTTTTCAAAGATTTTATTTTTTCCTTTTTCTCCCCAAAGCCCCCCAGTACATAGTTGTATATTCTTCGTTGTGGGTCCTTCTAGTTGTGGCATGTGGGACGCTGCCTCAGCATGGTTTGATGAGCAATACCATGTCCGCACCCAGGATTCGAACCAACGAAACACTGGGCTGCCTGCAGCAGAGCGTGCGGGAACTTAACCACTCGGCCACGGGGCCAGCCCCCTTCTCTCGTATTCTTGCCCAAGATGCATATCTGAGTTTAATGGTGAGGAAACGTCAGACAGACAAACCCAAACTGAAGGATATTCTACACAATTCCTGGCCAGTAGTCTTCAAGGAAGCAAATAAAGACTGAGGAACTGTCCCAGATTACGGGGGACAAAGGGGACGTGACGAGCGAGTGCAGTCTGTAATCTGCCTCAGGAGAAACGACCCCAGTGGGACAAGAAGGACCCCGGTGAGCAATGTGGGTTGGCTGACGGTGTCAGAGCAGCACTGACTGCCTGGTCTCGTCATCGTCCAGGCTATGGAAGATGTTAGCACTTGGGGAAGCTGAGGGAAAGGCACACGAGGATGCTTTATACTGGTTTTACAAACTTTTGCAAGTCTGCAATTATTTTAAACTGAAAAGTTAGAAATAGAAAAGATTTTTAAATGACGCTGGACATGGAAAAGAGGTTTGGCTGTGTCCCAGCGCAAGTGTGATGGAGCCAGGAGGCCCGGCGGGCCTGCCACAGTGACAGCCACTCGAGAGGTTAGTATTTCCCTCTGACATGCTCACAGTGCTGGCTGTCGTTTAGAAAATGGGGTAGTTCAAGACCACACAGAGGCCTGGGAGAGCGTCGTTCAATATAGTGTCTGTGTTCCACTGTGCACGTATGGTTTGTGAAGGTGATCAGACAGCTTCATCCTAGCCAGCCTGGCAGGAAAGATTTAAATTAGACATTAGGAAGAACTTCCCAATTTGGAAAATAAGGTTATAAAGGAGAGGAAATGAATCGTTCTTTAGGGAGCTCTTTATGAAAAAAATTATTTAAATTTTTATGCATATTTGTTACTAATGAGGGTGGACCATATGTTCTCCATTATTATCTAGACATCATATTGCACTCGGATTTTCTGGCTTTTCTTGCTGATTTTCTGGCGTTGTCTGTGTACTCTGCATATTAATCTCTTGTTGGCTTAGCCCGTGAGAGTATCTTCTCCTGGTCTGTCACCGTCTTTTAACTTCGTTTGTTATTTTACACTGAATAAAATCTTCATTCTGATTACTGTTAAACCCATCAGTTTTTCCCTTTATAGTTTATGCTTTGGGAGATTTAAGAAATGCTTACCCATTCTGAGATCACAAAGGTTTCCCCTCGTTTTCTGTATTTACCTTTAAACTTTGGCCTTTCACACTTGGATCTCGTCGTGGTTTACTTTGCATTGGTATTGGGAAGATCGATGGGTATAAACGGTTGTTAGATCGCTCCCTCAAATCATAATCCATCGTTTCTTCACTGCCTTGTGGCAACAGCTCTGCAAATGCCAGGTTTTCCACATCATCTGAGAGAGAGGCACAGAGACCGCGCGAGTGATTCGGGGGCGACTGTTTCTGTGTCAGTATCTCACCATGCTAGTTCAGTTTTATAATATGTCTTAATAACTGGTAGGAAAAGATCCATAATTCATCCCCAAAAATCTTCTCCAGAAGGATATTCTCTCAATACATTAAAATACTGTAGGCGATCCTTTGATTTTATCTTCGTGGAGACATTCCTTCTAGAACCTTCCATCACTCTCCCACCTGGACCAGTTACTCTGTACGTGGCTGGCGCAGAGCTGTCACCCCGGGCTCTCTTCACAGCCTCGTCCGTCCTGTGGATCGCCTGCCTTTGGCTCTCCTGCTGTTAGATCCTCATTCCCCGATTGCACAGCTGCTTCCTTCTTGGTTTCCTCCCTCATTGGGTGAAGTTGCTCCTCCAGGAGCTTCCTGAGACAGAGTGCATAAGAGACCAAAGTCCAAGCTTACAGACGTAGATATTTTACTCTACCCTCACATTTGATTGGTAGCTAATAAGGAATTGCACTATGGGAATCTTTTTCTTCTCAGAATTTTGAAAGACTTGCCTCCTGGTGTCCGTGTTGCTGTGGACGAGTCTGATGCAATGCGCTTCCTCACCCTTTGACAGCTGTTTTCCCTGCTCTCTCTGAAAGCTTTTAGGATCTGCTTTTTCTCTGCAGTTCTGAGTGTACGGTGACACGACTCGGCGGGAATCCTTTGCTCTCGGCCTTGCTGGGCCCGTCAAACCAGAAACACGTGGAAATGTTTGGGACTATTTTCTTTAAATGTTTCCGCTCCGTCCTCACCGTGTCCTTTCAGACGTCAGGCCTCCTCAACTCCTCCTTTAATTTTCCGTCTCGTGCTTTGTTTTATTCTCCTACTTTCTGTGAGATTGCTTTAACGTCATCTTCTAGTCTTTGAGTTGACTTCCACGTTTCTACTATAAGAATTCCAGGGGCCGGCCCGGTTGCGCAGCGGGTAAGTGCGTACGTTCCGCTTCTTGGTGGCCCAGGGTTGGCCGGTTCGGATCCCGGGTGCGGACATGGCACCGCTTGGCAAGCCATGCTGTGGTAGGCGTCCCACATATAAAGTGGAGGAAGATGGGCACAATGTTAGCTCAGGGCCAGTCTTCCTCAGCAAAAAGAGGAGGACTGGCAGTAGATAGCTCAGGGCTAATCTTCCTCAAAAAAAAAAAAAAAAGAATTCCAGTTTTCAAGAGCGCTTTTTTGTACTCGGAGTGTTCCTGTTACAGCTTCCTCATGTTGTCCCGTAGATGTAACGCTTGCTTCTGTCCCTGAAGACGGCCTTGCATGACGCTTTATCATTGGCCCTCCTCTCGGGCTTACATCCCCACCAGTGTTTTGCCTGGGCTTGTGGCCGAGTGAGTGTTCCCACTGGAATGTAAGCTCCAGGCTTGACCCAGAGGCGACAGGTGGTGGGTACTCAACTATTGATGAATTAAGGAATTGACCCTGACAGTAATTATACATCATAAGAGATTTTTCGCAAAGGAAGAACGTGATTGATATCCATGTTGTGAAGGTAACTGGTGGCAGGAACAAGCTACATTGGAAGGAGGCAATTCTGAAGGCTGAGAGAGAACTCAGGGAAGCAATGATGAGGACCTTTGGCCAATACCTGTGAAAAATTAGTATTCTTCAGTCTTTCTTCTGTAAAATTGGGTATCAGTCCCGCTTGCCTTGTAGAACTATTGTGAAAATGAAATAAGATATGAGGAATTCTTTGTAAATAAAAACATAAAACATATGTAAGGTACTATTGCCTTCTATGCGCCGTAGAAAAGTAGCATTCTATAGATGGTGGAGTACGGTACAGTCATGTGTCGCTTAATGATGGGGACACGTTCTGAGAACTGCGCCAGGCGATCTTGTCATCGTGTGAACATCATGGAGCCACTTACACAAACCTAGATGGTACAGCCTACCGCACACCTAGGCTGTGTGGTACTAGTCTATGGCAACACCGTTGTGTATGCGGTCCGTCGTTGACTGAAACCTCGTTGTGCAGGACTTGACTGTATGTGATATAAATGTTTTGCTTTAATATTTGTTTTCAAAATAATGTCATTAAAATTATATATGAGTACCATATTCTAAAATATATTTTAACTCATATTTTGTGTTGTTTTAACTTTAGCACAGAAGTTGGGCCTGTTTGAACCTCCCCCATTGCCACTATCATCAAATGAATGGGAAAAAGTGAAACAAAGATCCATCGTGCAAGGGGATTCCATGCAGCCGTGCCCGATATGCAAAGAAGAATTCGCGCTTCGCCCCCAGGTGGTTAGCCTGAGATGATATAAGCAGGCCTTCGCTAGTGTAGACTCAGAACTGGGCTGAGTCCAGACTGCTTCTTCCAGTTTCTTCCTCCTGCATGACCCTCAGACACTCACATTTTCTTTTCCATCATGTTTGTGAGAAAGAGCTATAAACACCCTCATTAAACAGTTTTATTTATTGACCAAATGATATTAATTTACAGGGTTTTTGTTTTTGTTTTTTTTTTGAGCAAGTTTAGCCCTGAGCTAACATCTGCCACCAATCCTCCTCTTTTTGCTGAGGAAGACTGGCCCTGAGCTAACATCCATGCCCATCTTCCTCTACTTTATATGTGGGATGCCTGCCACAGCATGGCGTGCCAAGCGGGACCGTGTCCACACCCAGGATCCGGACTGGCGAATCCCAGGCCGCCAAAGCAGAACATGCAAACAACTGCTGTGCCACCGGGCTGCAGTTCCCAAGTATGAATTGGTACAAAGGGGGTGTTCCCATCCCACTGGCCGTAAATAGCTGAGAAGCAAGTTGAGACACTGATGGGAGGAGACAGACGCATTTGGATCCCAGTGTGGGAGGGAGGAAGCAAAGAGGAATTTTTAAGTTGTTTTGTGAATTGAAATCATAAAAGAAAAACTATGCTTGAATATCTCCAAAGAATGTGTAGAAGAATCTTTAAGTAAAATCTCTCAATAACCTCCATTCATGAACCTTTACCGTAGTAGGACTGACGATGGTGCGTGTCACGTACAGTCTGGGTCCAAGTGTTCTCTGTACAGACTTGGCCTCGTTAAACTATCATCTCCTGATCGGAAAGGACACTCCTAGTCTTGGGATTTTTTTTTTTTTTGAGCTAATGGCTACCCTACAATGATTTCTCATGTATGTAGCATTATGCTTCTTACAGAGCAGGCACACGGAGGTTTGCTGAAAAACCACAGCAAATAGTTAAAATTCATAGCCCGGGAACCCCAGGCTCCGCTTACTACCCTGGCACAAAAACTCGCAAACTTAATTTGTTTTAATAAGTTTCATCATTGACAAGTTAGTTCATAGTCATGAAACTTTTGTTCTTTACTGATTTGAATTTACAAGTAATTTTAAACACACTTATATTCCAGCACTCTATCAGGGCCTCATCATACATAGTGAAAGCTGGGTATTTCGTAAAGATTTTAGACCTTAAACACAGAATTATCATCTAGGATAATTTAGTATTTTAGTGTAGCAAGAGTTAATAAAGCCACAAGGAGTCCTTCTGGCCCCAGCAAGCTCCTTCTTGATTATGCTATAAATATTTAGCCTGGAGAATGGAGAACTTAAATGTTGAATTACCCTAAGAGGTGGGATCAGGATGCATCGTGTCCACCATTTCTTCCATTCGGATTTTTATAAATTTCTCACTAAGTTCTGTATTTTTGTTTGGTTATAGATACAGACACTTGTGTTCATTTTGCATTTCTGGTTATTGTTCTCATGTTTAGGTTTTTCCTTAGTTATAAGCAATAGTTGGCATTTTCCCAACATTTAATGGTTTCATAGGTCTTCAGTCAATCTCCTGTCTCTCTGAGGTGGGCATTATATCCATTAACAGATGAGGAAATAAAACGATTCGAGTGATCCACAGTAGGCCAATACAGGAAGTGTGCTCCAGTCCAGCTGGAATCTAATCCTAACTTCTGGGACATCTTTAGTGTGTTTACCACCACCTCATCATTTATTTTTATCTCAGAGAATGTTTGCCAATAACAAATATTTATGCATATTTAAAAGTATGATCTTTAAATATACAGAAGTGTAATGTTATTCAATATAGATCATCAAATACCTGTTGATAAAACATTCTGAAAGATTATAAAGAATGAGCACACAAAAGATTGCTATTAGATTAAACAGTGATCATTAAAAAGGAACCATATGACTGGGTTTAGGCTTCTTGTTGGCAATAAGTTTTCCAGGAAAGGTTTTAAGAACTTTCTGAGTTCTATTTAAGCCAATTTTCTTCCATTCTTCCCATTTGAGAAGAAAAGTGTAGACTGACCGAAGGCGGGGGATGTTCACTTTGAAAGCTGGACAGTTTTACCCAGATCAGGCAGCCGGCCCCGGTGTCTGATGAGCTGCCAGCCTCACGCAGAGCGTTGGAGACTGGCTCCCCGAGGTCCGATCCCTGAGCAGGGACAGTGCTTCCCCTTGGGCCAGCGCTGCAGAGGGAAGCGGCGGAGCGCTCGCTCCGGGGCCACCTGTGCACGGCCTCGTGTCCTCAGCCCACAGTGCTGGCTGTCCTGGTCTCCCCTCCGTGTCTCCTCCTTCCAGAAGAACCACTACGTTTGTCTTTATTCAGTCTAAGCTTCTGTCTTTTGTCACAGCCCAGAATATCACTATTTGGTGGGGAATTTGTGCCACAGAGAAATGATACTTTCCTCTGAGCACACTTTCCCTGCATTTAAAAAAGAAAAAGTGATTCATATGTCTAGGATTCATTGCTATTTAAATCTGAATGTCTGAATTATATCTCAATAAAGCTGTGATTTAAAAAACATTTCCGAGTGCAGTTTCTGAACCAAGGCCTGGACAGAGGTGTCTGCCCCTCCTCCCCGCCAGTCTGCGTCCCGCTCGGGGCTGCCCGCAAACACACCTCTCTCCTAACTGGCCTCTCTAAGGATGCGCTCATTCTAATGGCTAATAGAAATTAGTGTGTTTGACGGTTTAGATTGTTAAGCTAGTTTCTCTTGTTGAGATTATATACCTGTGCTGTGCTAAACTTAAGCACTAAATATTATAAATTCGAGGTTATTAATCTGCTTAATTTTTCAAAGAAACACACTTACCTTTTAAGCATTCAGAGTTTTTCTTTTAATTAATGCATTTACGCTGCTTCTCTTTTAAACTAATTTAAACTTCAAACATTTTTCATCTTCCCGTGCACAGGTGCTGCTTTCATGTTCCCACGTGTTTCACAGGGTGAGTAAACCCTGCCTCCCCGCCCTCGGACAGCGTGCCACACGTCGTCCTTGCAGCTCGGAGGTGGAGCTGCTGTTAGTCAGTCAGTCTCCTAGAAAGAGCCACTTGTCTTATCCATAATCACCGTTGACAGTTAGAAATACGACGTCAGGCTACCGTACAGTTCATCCTGTTTTGAAAATCATGAACATTATGTGACAAGAGCCACAAATGTCTGTGTGGCCGACTGTTGCTAGTGACGGGCATCCGAGTGGGTGGCACCCCCTCCCTGTGAGTTAGCTGCGTGGCAGCCCAACACACGGGCCATCTGCCTTCACCCGGGCTGTCTGCAGGAGTTTTTGATGTAGCTGCATGTATATTCTTGTAAAGTATCACTTTTGGAGCAAGTTTCATGAGGAAGGTGTTAACATCTGATGAAACTTCTTTGCTTCATAAACTAAATTGGACTAAGTCTCATAATTATGAGAGAAAAGAACACTATAATTACATTAGAAGTAAAAAAGTTGTTTATAAGTAATCGCTCATAAAATTTTAAGTGAAATGTTTCTCTTCAGGCATGCCTTCAGGCTTTTGAAAAGTTCACAAATAAAAAAACCTGTCCTCTCTGTAGAAAGAACCAGTATCAAACCAGGGTGATTCACGACGGGGCCCGGCTCTTCAAAATAAAGTGTGCGACCAGGTGAGGGGAGCCCCTGGTCCTGCGGGCCCAGCCCGCGGGGACACACTCCACTGCAGCGTCCGCGTGGACACTGGAGGTCAAACCACAGAACTGGCTTAACAGGTGGGGGGTTTGACCACTCCCCATGGCCGTCGTCGCTGGGGGCTTCACAGCGCAGGCTCCTCGCAAGTTCTGGAACGCTTGTTAAAATAAAGCATCCTGAGTGAGTCGTTTCAAACGTCCGTGTTCTAGGATCCAAGCCGCCTGGAGGGGACACGTGGTTAGAAAGTGGTACCGAGAGCTGAGGAAGACGGTGCCTCCCACCGATGCCAAGTTGAGGAGAAGATTCTTTGAAGAAAAGGTAGGCACAGACCCTTAGTTCTCCCGACGGTGACTCGCTGGGTCAGAGGCGAGCAGAGGTGGGGAGGCTCCGAGACGCGCTTCCTGTTTAGGCTTTCGAGACGTGACTGAGACGCTGCTGCTGACCCTCTTCAACTGAAACTGCCTTTCCAATCCACATGGTAAACTATTTTCAGATTCTTTTCTAGTTAAATCATAAAATTCAAAAAATTGGAATAAGGTTAAATTCAAAGCAACTTTTGTTTGGCCATTTCATGACAAATGTTTAAATAAACTGATGTTTTCAGATAAAAGAATGGAAGCAAGCTTAAGTTTTTCACATCCCCTGAACTGCACGCAAACAAACGGAAGGAAACTTAGAACAATAAAGACCCACATGCTACTGTTTTATGAAGTGCCTCCTTGGGCCTCATGGGATCACCAAATTTGAGAGTTTTAGAAATGAATTCAGTTTCTACCCTTTTAACCATTTTTTTCTTTTATTTTTACTTTGTTTTGGCTTAACAATTTTCCGTTATTGTACCCCATGCAAAAGGACCGGCACGGCTGTGGAGGGAGTGGGGAACGGCCCACTCCCAGCCCCTCGGCTGTGGCATCAGCTGGCGCCAGCTGGCTCACCTGCCGCAGGCGGGTGTGATCCTCACCTTGCCGAGCTGTGCTGGGAGTGAGCACACTGTTTACTAAGGCCCAGTGCCCAGCAGGCACTTGAAAATGTGTTTACTGTAAATGCTAATATATGGTTTCAGTTCTTTCCGTCCGTCGTTAGATGTCGTGATGCTCCACGTTGTTCCACGGCGCTCTGTGAGAGATGGCATTAGCTAATATACGGTTTCAGTTCTTTGTGTCCGTCGTTAGATGTCGTGATGCTCCACGTTGTTCCACGGCGCTCTGTGAGAGATGGCGTTAGCTAATATACGGTTTCAGTTCTTTCCGTCCGTCGTTAGATGTCGTGATGCTCCACGTTGTTCCACGGCGCTCTGTGAGAGAGGGCGTTAGCTAATGTACGGTTTCAGTTCATCTTTCCGTCCGTCGTTAGATGTCGTGATGCTCCACGTTGTTCCACGGCGCTCTGTGAGAGATGGCATTAGCTAATATACGGTTTCAGTTCTTTGTGTCCGTCGTTAGATGTCGTGATGCTCCACGTTGTTCCACGGCGCTCTGTGAGAGAGGGCGTTAGCTAATATACGGTTTCAGTTCTTTCCGTCCGTCGTTAGATGTCGTGATGCTCCACGTAGTTCCACGGCGCTCTGTGAGAGAGGGCGTTAGCTAATGTACGGTTTCAGTTCTTTGTGTCCGTCGTTAGATGTCGTGATGCTCCACGTTGTTCCACGGCGCTCTGTGAGAGATGGCATTAGCTAATATATGGTTTCAGTTCTTTGTGTCCGTCGTTAGATGTCGTGATGCTCCACGTTGTTCCACGGCGCTCTGTGAGAGAGGGCGTTAGCTAATATACGGTTTCAGTTCTTTCCGTCCGTCGTTAGATGTCGTGATGCTCCACGTTGTTCCACGGCGCTCTGTGAGAGAGGGCGTTAGCTAATATACAGTTTCAGTTCTTTGTGTCCGTCGTTAGATGTCGTGATGCTCCACGTTGTTCCACGGCGCTCTGTGAGAGATGGCGTTAGCTAATGTACGGTTTCAGTTCTTTCCGTCCGTCGTTAGATGTCGTGATGCTCCACGTTGTTCCACGGCGCTCTGTGAGAGAGGGCGTTAGCTAATGTACGGTTTCAGTTCTTTCCGTCCGTCGTTAGATGTCGTGATGCTCCACGTTGTTCCACGGCGCTCTGTGAGAGAGGGCGTTAGCTTCAAGTTGCTCAGACGAAACTCCTCACAGGCACTTTCTTGAAATGGTCATTTGTGGAAGTGCCCCTGACACATTTCTTTGGATCTTTTCTATACATGTTTTTAGCTCGCACTCCCATTTGGAACAATGAGTGATAGAAAATGACTCTTTATTGTTTAAAGGAATCCCTTTCCTCCCCCAATGATGACTTCCTTGAGCACGTAGCGCATGACGAGCCTCCGTCCTGGGCTGTGGGTGGAGAAGCCGACGTCCACAGCTCGCTCCTGGTCCTCTGACTCCCAGTCTGGCTGAGGTGCTGATCCCTGTGCACCCTCATGTGCACCTCAAGCCTCACCGTCCCTCCACGTACCCGGGCTGAGGGGGCTTCTTGAAAGTGTCGCAGACCTGCTTAGGGCATGCTAAAAGTAAGTGATTTCAGCTGGACTATAAAGCAGTGTGATAGCAGATTTTTTCCAGTTCCCTTCCTAATCACTTAGGTGATGGTTCCAAGCAATGTAGTTTTCAATACGTGCAAAAGAAAATGAGAATCGTGGCTCGCAGCGGTTTCAGCACACCTCAGATGCGACCAAGAGAACACGCACGATTGTCCTCAGGAGAAGGTCGCCAGTCAATGCAATATGTGCACAAATTACCTCAAAATACTGTGTGTCTCAAAGACACAGAGGCTCACCCGGTGGTGGAGAGGTCAGCTTCTGCGGCAAGGGCAGTCTCAGCACGCCTAGAGGCACCAGAACCGCTGAGCCCGTCCTGGCCTTGCGAGGGGCCCTCCCTCCTGCTGTGGGGGCGGGGGGGGGGGGGGCGGACTGTGACTGGCTCTGGCAGGATGGGCGGCTCCTGCAGCGGCTCTGGCTGTGGGGGAAGTGGAGGGAGACAGGAGAAGGGGTGAGAGGCTGTGGATAGAGAAGCTGCAAATCTCTTTTTTTCTACATTTATATAAGAAAAGGTACATCCTCCAAGTCATTCATGCCCCTTCCAGCATGAATTGGGGTGCAAAGGACTTTCAGGGAAAGACAGAGTCCTGGGAAAGACCGCTTCCTATTTCTGGTTACAAGTGGTCATGTGAAAAGCTTTCCATTGTTCCGCGCCACCCAGTTCTTTTTCAAACATCCCCATTTTACAAAAGCAGCAGCAAATCAGCTGAAATTGCTGATAATTTGCTGGGTGAGAAGAATGTGTGCCACTCTCATTTTTTCATGGTCAGCGAGCCTTTCCTCTTTAAAAGCTAGACAGCGGGGCCAGCTCCATGGCCGAGTGGTTAAGTTTGCACTCCGCTGCGGCAGCCCGGGGTTCAGATCCTGGGCACGGACATGGCACTGCTCCTCAGGCCACGTTGAGGCGGCGTCCCACATCCCACAACTAGAAGGACCTGCAACTAAGATATACAACTATGTACGGGGCGGTGGGGGGGGGGTGGGCGGGGAGTTGGGGAGATAAAGCAGAAAAAAAATAAAGAAGATTGGCAACAGTTGTTAGCTCAGGTGCCAGTCTTAAGCTGGACAGCAGCACGCTGGCCTCCCTTCCGGATCTCAGCTCCCCTGAGTTTACCGTCTACATTTAAAAAGTCGTTGTCCATCGACCAGGATAACAGTTTCAACCTAACCTAGAGTCTCTATGCTCACTCCCTGTAGTCAACCTGGTTTTTGGGGCCAATTAGCATTTTCTCAGCAATGTCTTTCATCTCAAGGACTGGTAATCTCTTGTGTTGTCAGTCCTTCTCAAGTCAGGAAATGACTGCCTTCCACAACTGTTCTTCATCCTTCTCTTATGTTTTTTTTCATGCTTTTCTATATTCTGGACAGGAAGTCTTATTCTCTGAGTTACTTGTGGCAATTCTAATATATAATAGTGCATTGGATCTCAAATCAGAAATTATTCATTGTTTTCTCATACAAAATTTTAATTACAGATTTGATAGTCATTTTACTGTATGTGTATAAATATTTTCTTATTTGCATGCATCATCGTATAACTTTTGAAAATACTGGCTACACTTTGCTTTCACATAAAGAGTCAAGAGGCTCAACTGATTATACCTACACCATAATTCAGATCATTCTTCCCCGAAAGCATTTTAATTTAGTGAAGTTAGACTCATAATTTGTTGCATAAATAGGCATTTTATAATTGACTCTGCTTTTGATTTTTTAATTAACTCTAGAATCCCCAGCTCTCTGCCAGTTTCCTAACCTTCTCTGCAATTTCTTCACCCTCACTCAGCTCACTGCTCCCATGTGGCCGTAAACAACTGAAATCTGTAAGCTCCAACCTTCACATTGGCAGTAGGTACATACTCTTGTCACTGCTCCTGGTTGCCCATATGGGTATAGGCCTTAGATGCTTAAATGCCTATGTAGGCAGAGCCCAGAGGCTGCCCTTTAGGATAGAGTTCACTTCTTATCATTACTGAGTGACTCTTGCAATTTGACAATTTTTTCCTACCTTTTTCAACTTGATGGAACTCACTTGCTGAGCTATAGGCATGCTGTAGGAAATGTTAATCTACAATTTTAATCTATAGTTTTAAAATACCAATATGTTTTAATGGAATCTGAAAGATTTTTGAACTAGTTTACTGAATTTCACATGACCCAGGATTCTATAGATGCATCAAAACTATATGGATGTATACACAAAGGATAGTTTGAGAACTGAGGTCAATAAGTTAGTATAAACTATTGGGTGAAAGATTGTTGAGGAATAGGATATTCTCACAGTCTCGAAATATCACCCCACAGATCACTTATAATTTACAAAGAGAATGAGAAGTCTTTACATTGGAAAAGTGTGGTAGACATACTCTCAGCCCAGTGACCAAAATTACCAATAATTGGACAAATTGACACCATGCCCCTAATATACAGGGTGTACTGGGAGAAAACACTGCCTTTGCACCTTCATGCCAAAATGCTTAACCTGAACCTAATCATGAGAAAACCTGTAATCAGGTAAACCCAAAATGAGGAATATTCTGCAAAACAACTGGCTTCAGCTATAAAATGTCAATGTCATAAGGGAAAAAAATGGCTGCAGAATGTTCTAGAATAAAGTCTGAGAGATATAACCTTTAAATGTAATGAGACATCTTTGATTGGATCCTGCATCAAAACCAAAATAAAACAAGTGCTGTAATGGGGATACTTGGGAACGTAACTGTGGATCTTATACTATGCAGTGGTGACACATCACTGTGACATCTCCGTAGCTGTTCATGGCATTGTCACAATCAAGTAGTGTCCTGGTTCTTAGGAGAGGACACATGCTGAAGGGTTCAGGGGTGAAGTGTTGTGATGTTTGCAACTAATCCTTAAATAGATTGTGCACTCACACATATATACAGAAAAGAGAATACAAGTGCAGTGAAATGTTAACAATTAAAATGTAAAGATAAACTGTAGCAGTGTAGACATAGGACACACAGTTTCTAAATCCCAGGGAGTTGGGCTTGGCTAGGAAATGAGAAGGAAAGGGAGGATGGGAGAAGAAGGGGAGAGGGTAAAAACAAAAATGACATTCACCCTTATACCAAAATATATTCCATATGGAACAAAGAGTTAAATATAAAAACTGAAACATAGTAATTTTAGAAGAAAGCATTATAAAATAACTTATGATCTGGAAGTAGGAAAGACCTTTCTAGTAGGATTTTTTAAACAACACACACACACACACACACACACACACACACACACAAATACTAGAGGAACTGATTGGTAACTACATAAAATTTCAAACCTTATGTATAGGGAGAAAAAATAAAAAGACCAATGACAAAGCAGAAAAATTTGTATTTGTAATTAAAGGACTAGAAGCAAATTTCCATAATATGTTACAAGCAGTTTACTGAAGAAGGACTACAGATGTATGATTACTATATAAAAAGATGCTCAACCTTATTAATAGTTAAATAAAACTAAAATAAAAAATAACCTGTTTCACCTATTAGATTGGAAAGAATTGAAAAGTTTGATGATAATTATCTAGTGCTGATAAGAATAAGAGGGAAATGGACATTCTTATACGCCATCAGTAGAACCAAGAATGTACCATCCTACTGGCTGATCCATTCTCTAGAAAGTTACCCTACAGATAATACTCATAAATGTTTGCTATGGTATATTCATGAGTATGTTTAATATAGCAATGATTATCAAATAGAACCATAAACAACCAAGGAGTCCACCACCAAGGAAACATTCATACAATGATGACAACACAGCAGTTATAAAGACCAAGGTAGATATGTATGTGGATATAAAAAGATTTCCAGCAAAAGTCAGGAAAAAGCAACAAGAAAGGATAATGAGTAGAAAAAGTAAGATGATAGGATTAAAACATAACCGTAATTACAACAAACATGACTGAGATAAACTTCCCTATTAACAAACTCTTGAATTACCTTGCAAAAAAATCTACTAATAGCTGCTTCTGAGAGACACATTTTAATCAAATGAAACAAAAAATGTTCTATATAAAGGCATGCTCAAAAATAACTGAGGAGGAGTGGCGTCAGCATGGTGGCGGAGTGAGCTCTTCCCTTAGACTCTCCCCCTAAGGTACAATGAGAAGGACACTCATAAACCAGCAGAGGACATTCACACAACACAACAGATGTCTGAGAGATCCATGCAGCCACCCCTCTGAAGGTGGAGGTGCTGGACCCCCCAGAGGAAGAGGAAGGAGATAAGGGGATCTCCTCTCCCTCCCCAGCTGCGACCCAGGGCATGGGACTGTGCACAGCTCTGAGAAAAGGTGGGGGCAGCTCTCCATGGGAATGCCATTGCTATCTCAGTTTCCTGCCAGCCATGGGAAAGCTCACACAGAGGAGGCTAAGCTATTGTGGGGGTGTCTTCATCAAGCCAGCACCCCAGAAGGGCAAACAGCAAGGGCAGAGCGAGAACACCCCTGGGATCATGCACATGAAAGAAAGCGCCCCTCCCCCTGCCCAGTGCACCAGCTCGGCTGGTCACCCAAAGCAAGGGAGCCCCGCCAGAGCACATGCACGTGTGTTAATAAATCAGCATCTGCCAGCAGGCAATTGCAGACAGGCCCTCTCAGCACAGATGCCAAAGGACAGGCACTGATGCCAGGGAGCGCCACAGGTGCAGAATACACAGCTCCTGCCCCGCTTCCAGTGGTGGCAGGTGGAACCTGTGACCAGATACTACCACTATGCGAAGGCACAAATCTACCCCATCAAATAATATGAGGAGGTATATTAATACTCCAGACCAGGAGGGAAATGACAAGCACCCAGAATAAATCCTGAAGGCGCAGAAACTTACAATCTAAATGACAGAGAATTCAACATAGCTATCACTAAAAAACTCAACGAGTTACAAGAAAATTCAGAGACAGTTCAATGAAATCAGGAATACAATTAGTGAACAGAGGGACTTCTTCACAAAAGAGATTGAAACTATTAAAAAAAATCAGAAATGTTGGAGATGAAAAACACAATGAAGGAAATAAAGAAAAATTTGGAGTCCTTGAATAACAGAGCTGACATTATATAGGACAGAATTAGTAATTTAGAGGACAGAAATATAGAAATGCTTCAGATGGAAGAGGAGAGAGAACTAAAACTAAAAAGAAATGAAGAAATTCTCCAAGAAACACCCGACTCAATTAGGAAAGGCAGCATAAGGATTGTAGGTATTCTAGAAGTAGAAAGGAGCAGGAAGCTTGTTCAAAGAAATAATGGCTAAGAATTTCCAAAACCTGAGGAAGGAGCTGGAATTACAAGTAAAAGAAGCTAATAGAACTCCTATGTAAAAAGACCTTCTTGGGGCCAGCCCTGTGGCCAAGTGGTTAAGTTCACTTTGGCGGCCCAGGGTTTCACCAGTTTGGATCCTGGGTGCAGACTTGGCACCGCTCATCAGGCCATGCTGAGGTGGCGTCCCACAACCAGAAGGACCTACAACTAGAGTATACACCTGTGTACTGGGGGGCTTTGGGGAGAAGAAGAAGAAGGAAAAAAAGAAGACTGGCAACAGATGTTAGCCCAGGTGCCAATATTTGAAAAGAAAAAGACCTTCTCAAAGGCATATAGTAGTAAAACTGGCAAAAGTCAATGACAAAGAAAAAATAGTAAGGGCAGCAAGACAGAATAAAATGACCTATGAAGCCTATCAGGCTTTAAGTGGATTTCTCAGCAGAAATCTTAAAGGCTAAGAGAGAGTGGAATGATATGTGCAAAGTTCTGAAAGACAAAAACTTTCAACCAAGAATACTCTATCCAGCAAAAATATCCTTCAGAAATAAAAACTCTCCCAGATAAACAAAAGCTAAGGAAGTTCATCACCACAGACCTCCCTCCCCCAACAAGAAATGATCAAGAAGGCCCTCATACCTGAAAAAAGAAAAAAGGGTTTACAAAGCCTTGAGCCAGGAGATAAATAGGCAGACAAAATCAGAAAATTGCAGCTCTCTATCAGAACAGGTTAGCAAACAATTATAACATTAAAGATAAAGGGAAGGAAAACATCAAAAATAAGTATAATTTTGTCATTTTAACCACAAACTCATAGCACAAAAGAGAATAAGTTGTGACAACAGTAACTTAGAAGGGGAAGAGTAAAGGGATGGAACCTGCTTAGATTAAGGAAATAAGAGGCTATCAGAAAATGGACTATCTCATCTGCAAGATTTTACATACAAACCTCACGGTAACCACTAAGCAAATAATTAGAGCAGAGACGCAACTGCTATATAAAGAGAAAACTGAGAAAACCATCATAGAGAACTACCAAACTGAAGTGGCAGTCTGAAATAGACAGGACAAGAAACAAGGGAAATAAGAACGACCAGAGAACAAGGGACAGAACGGCAGCATTAAGCCCTCAGCCATCAAGAATCACTCCAAATGCAAACGGATTGACGTCTCCAATCACAAGACACAGCGTGGCAGAGTGGATTAAAAAATAAGACCCAACACTATGCTGCCTCCAGGAAAAAAAAATCTCAGCTCTAAGACAAACACAGGCTCACAGTGAAGGGATGGAAGATGATACTCCAAGCTAATCGCAACAAAAGAATGCAGGTTTTGCCATATTTATGTCAGACAAAATAGACTTCAAGATAAAAAAAAGGCAATGAGGCAAAGAGGGGCAGTATATAATGATAAAAGCGACACTTCACCAAGAAGACATAACACTTATAAATATGTATGCACCTAAGACAAGAACACCAAAGTACATACAGCAACTATTAACAAACCTAAAGGAGATTTTAACAACAACACAATAATACTAGGGGACCTTAACAACCACTTACATCAATGGATAGGTCATCCAGACAAAAAGTCAACAAGGAAATAGTGGACTTAAACAAAAATCTAGACCAGGCGGACTTAACAGATATATACAGAACACTCCATCCAAAAACAGCAGAATAGGGGCCAGCCTGGTGGCTCTGCAGTTAAGTTTGCACATTCTGCTTCGACGGCCCGGGATTCGCTGTTCACGTATAAAGTAGAGGAAGATTGGCATGGATGTTAGCTCAAGGCCGGTCTTCCTCAGCAAAAAGTGGAGGATTGGCAGCAGATATTAGCTCAGGGCTAATCTTCCTCAAAAAAAAAATGATGAAAAGCAAAAACAGCAGAATACACATTCTTCTTAAATGCACATGGAACATTCTCAAAGATAAGACCATATGTTGGGAAACAAGGCAAGCCTCAATAAATTTAAGAAGATTGAAATAATAAGCATCTTTTCAGACCATAATGCTCTGAAACTAGAAATTGACTACAAGAAAAAAGCTGGGAAAGTGAAATATATGTGGAGACTAAACAACGTGCTACTGAACAACCAATGGATCATTGAAGAAATTAACAGGGAAATAAAAAAATATCTGGAGACAAATGAAAATGAAAATACACCATACCATCTCATATGGGATACCGCAAAAGTGGCCCAAAGAGGGAGATTCATAGCACCGCAGGCCCACCTTAACAGACCAGAAAAATCTCAAACAGTCTTAAACTACACCTAACAGAACTAGAAAAAGAAGAACAAACAAAGCCCAAAGTCAGGAGAAGGAGGGAAATAATAATTATTAGAGCAGAAATAAATGAAATTTAAACAAAAAATACCAGTAGAAAGGATCAATGAAACTAACAGCTTGTCCTTTGAGAAGGTAAACAAAATTGACAACCCTTGGCCAGACTCACTAAGAAAAAAGAGACAAGGCTCAAATACAAAAACTTAGGAATGAAAGAGGAGAAATTACAATGGATACCACAGATATACAAAGGACTATAAGAGAATAGTATGAAAAAACTATATGCCAACAAATTGGACAATCTAGAAGAAATGGATAAATTATTAGACTCATACAACCTCCCAAAACTGAGTCAAGAAGAAATAGAGAATCTGAATAGACCAATCACAAGTAAAGAGATTGAAACAGTAATCAAAAACCTCCCAAAAAATAAAAGTCCAGGACAAGATGGCTTCTCTAGAGAATTCTACCAAACATTCAAAGAATATTTAATACCTATCCTTCTCAAACTTTTCCAAAAAATTGAAGAAGATGGAATAGTTCCTAACATGTTTTACAAGGCCAACATCACCCTGATGCCAAAGCCAGACAAGGACAGCACCAAGAAGGAAAATTACAGGCCAATATCACTGATAAACATAGATGCAAAAATCCTCAACAAAATATTGGCAAACTGAGTACAGCAATACATTAAAAGGATCATACACTATGATCACATGGAATTTATACCAGGGACACAGGGATGGTTCGACATCTGCAAATCAATCAGTGTGATACACCACATTAACAAATGAAGAATAGAAACTACATGATCATCTCAATAGATGCAGAGAAAGCATTTGACAAGATCCAACATCCATTTATGATAAAACCTTGCAATAAAATGAGTATAGAAGGAAAATACTTCAACATAATAAAGGCCATATATGACATACCCACAGCCAGCATCATAATCACCAGGGAAAAACTGAAAGCCATCCCTCTGAGAACAGGGACAAGACAAGGGTGCCCACTCTCACCACTCTTATTCAACATAGTACTGGAGGTTTCGACCAGAGCAATTAGGCATGAAAAGAAATAAAGGGCATCCCCATTGGCAATGAAGAAGTCAAACTCTCGCTGTTTGCAGACAGCATAATTTTATATAGAGAAAACCCTAAAGAATCAATCAGAAAACTATTAGAAATAATCAACAACTACACCAAAGTTGCAGGGTACAAAATCAACTTACAAAAATCAGTTGCATTTCTATACTCTAATAACAGACTAACAGAAAGAGAACTCAAGAATACAATCCTATTTACAATCGCAAAAAAAATATCTAGGAATAAATTTAACCAAGGAGCTGAAAGAGCTATACAATGAAAACCATAAGACAGTATCGAAAGAAATCGATGATGACATAAAGAAATGGGAAGATATTCCATGCACATGGATTGGAAGAATAAATACAGTTAAAATGTCCACACTACCCAAAGCAATCTACAGATTCAATGCAATCTCAATCAGAATCCTAATGACATTCTTCATAGGAATAGAACAAAGAACCCTAAAATTCATATGGGGCATCAGAAGACGCTGAATAGCTAAAGCAATCCTGAGAAAAAAACTAAGCTGGAGGCATCACAATCCCTGATTTCAAAATATACTACAAAGCTATAGTAATCAAAACAGCATGGTACTGGTATGAAAACAGACACACAGATAAATGGAATAGAATTGAAAGCCAAGAAATAAAACCATACATCTATGGACAGCTAATCTTTGACAAAGGAGCCAAGAACATACAATGGAGAAAGGAAAGTCTCTTCAATAAATGGTGTTAGGAAAAGTGGACAGCCACATGCAAAAGAATGAAAGTAGACCATTATCTTTTGCCATACACGACAAGTAACTCAAAATGGATTAAAGACTTGAAGGTAAGACATGAAATCAGAAAACTCCTAGAAGAAAATATAGGCAGTACGTTCTTTGACATCTGCCTTAGAAGGATCTTTTCAAATACCATGAATACTCAGGCAAGGGAAACAAAAGAAAAAATAAACAAATGGGACTTCATCAGACTAAAGAACTTCTGCAAGTTAAAGGAAACCAGGAACAAAACGAAAAGATAACCCACCAACTGGGAGAAAATATTTGGAAATCGTATACCTGACAAGGGGTTAATCTCCAAAATATCTAAAGAACTCACACAACTCAACAACAAAAAAACAAACATCCTGACCAAAAAGGGGGCAGAATATCTGAACAGACATTTCTCCAAAGAACATATACAGATGGCAAACAGGCACATGAAAAGATGTTCAACATCACTAATCATCAGGGAAATGCAAATCAAAACTACACTGAGATATCACTTTACACCCATTAGAATGACTACAGTTTCCAAGACAAAAATAACAAATGTTGGAGAGGATGTGAAGAAAAGGGAACCCTTATGAACAAAGCTGGTGGGAATGCAAACTGGTGCAGCCACTATGGAAAACAGTACGGAGACTTCTCAAAAAATTAAAAATAGCAATACCATATGACCCAGCTATCCCACTACTGGGTATTTATCCAAAGAACTTGAAATCAACAATTCAGAGAGACTTAATGCAGCCCTATGTTCAGTGCACCACTTTTCACCATAGCCAAGATGTGGAAGCAACCCAAGTGCCCACCGACTGATGACTGGATAAAGAAGATGTGGTATACATACAATGAAATATACTCAGTCAAAAAAAAAGACAGGGGCCGGCCCCATGGCCGAGTGGTTAAGTTCGTGCGATCTGCTGCAGGCGGCCCAGTGTTTCGCTGGTTTGAATCTTGAGTGCGGACATGGCACCGCTCATGAGCCACGCTGAGGCAGCATCCCACATGCCACAACTAGAAGGACCCACAACTAAGAATATATAACTATGTACCGGGGGTCTTTAGGGAGAAAAAGGAAAAAGAAAAATCTTAAAAAAAAAAAAAAAAACAAGACAAAATCATCCCATTTGCAACAACATGGATGGACCTTGAGGGTATTATGTTAAGTGAAATAAGCCAGAGAGAGAGAGACAAACACCATATGATTTCACCCCTATGTGACAGATAAACTAACACATGGACAAAGAGAAAAGATTGGTGGTTACCAGTCAGGAAGAGGGTTGGGAGTGGGCACAAGGAGGAAAGGGGCACATCTATATGATGACTGACAAATAATAATGTACAACTGAAATTTCACAATGTTATAAATTATTATTACCTCAATAAAATAAAAAATATATAAATTTTCAAAAATGAGGCAAATGAAAAAAATGAAATAAAATAGAAAATCACAATAAAATGAATTTTAAAGTGTATTTGGAAATTTAGAATCCAAATTAAACACTATTCTGGTGTTTGTGACAATGAGAACACTAGTATTCTGTGTAAATAGTTAAAAATGTACTCAGAGGACAGTTATTAGTGTCAAGTACATTTACTATTGAACAAGAGAGGTGAAAAATAATGAAATAACAGATCAGAAAGTTAAATAAACAACACTAAAAATTTTTAAATGTAGGAAGTAGAAATTATAAAGATAAAAAAAGTCATTTATTAGGAAAAATGTAAAACTGTTAAGTGAAGCCAATAGCTAGTATTTTGGGAAAAAGAAACTATAAGATAAATATCTCATCAGAGTTTAAAAAACAATAACAACTACAAGGTAAATTCTCACCAGAGTTAAAACAAATTAGATAAAGCAGAATGCAGACACAGAATGGAAGGCATAACCATCTATGTGGAAATCATTTTAAAATTATAAGAGACTATTGTATACAACTTCATGCCATTAAATCTGAAAAAACTACTTGAAATTACTTCCTATAAAAATAACAAACATGGAAAGAAGTATAAAAATTAGAAAAATTATATTAAAGCATCTCCATCTTTACTAAAAAGATATTAACTTTAACAGCCATTCCTAACAATGAGAATCAGCAAACTGGAACTAAATGAAATTCCCTTGTCATAATAAAGACTATATATCAGAAACTAAAAACACATTATTTTAGATAGTGAAACCCTAAAGATGCAAAATAGATTATCCACTATCATCACACTTTGGCCAATCCTTGCCAATGCCGTAATACAAGAAAACAAAATACAGTGTGTGTGTGTGTATAATTCATATATGTTTCTATACATATGGATTTAAAAATCTATAAAATCATTTGAAAAATTATTAGAACTAAATTATTACAAGATGTGCAAATTCAAGATAAATATGCAATAATTAATTGTTTCTTGTAAAGCAACAATAATCAGATATAAAATGCAATGGAACTGGATCCCTTTCATAATCATTAATACCTAAAAATAAACTTAACAAGGAATGTACAAGTACTGATAAGAAAAAATTTTTTTCTAGGGGTGACATCAGCAACGTAGCCAAATAAAATATCCCTTGCTCATATCCCCACCCCCAGCAACAACAGTTTAGTATCCATCCATGGGCAAAAGTGCTTTTGCTGGAGCTCTGGGATCCAGCACCATAGACCAAGGGACCCAGGAGGAGTCTCGCCCAGCCATCTGTCAGGCAATAGGCATACACACCCCAGTCCCCGCTGTGGGCCCTGACGTGGCCCATGGACCTGCTCCAGCCCCTCTCTGCCACAGTCTGGGAGCCCTGGAGAGCAGTGCCTTAGACTGTCACCCACAGATGAGAGAGCCTTAGTAGAAGTCCAGGTTTTCTGAGGAAAAGTTCCAGCACACAGTTGGAACAAAAGAATACAAGTTTGGATGCATTAGAGAGGGTCAGAGGAACAATTTGACTTTACCAACATCACCCATCCCCCAAGGAAGCTCAGCTCAACGCCGAGAGAGATCTCACCCGTGATTTCTCCCATGGGGGAAAGT
Source organism: Equus przewalskii (assembly GCF_037783145.1). Classification (NCBI taxonomy): domain Eukaryota; kingdom Metazoa; phylum Chordata; class Mammalia; order Perissodactyla; family Equidae; genus Equus; species Equus przewalskii. Next base: position 106,361,035 of record NC_091834.1, read on the forward strand.
GAGAGCATGAGTGAGCACCTGGCTTCTCCAGCTATGTGGGATGCTGCCCAAGAGGCTCATCTTTCTCTTGCACCATCCAGACTACTGAGTCATGAGCTGCATGACTAGGGGTGGGAAGAGGCTGGGATAACAGCAAATAGGACTCTCAGAGGACATTAAAGAGATGTGGATCCTACTGATGGTGTTGAGGACTCCATCAAGAAGCCTGCCCATGACCTGCTGGGCATACCTCACCTGCAGATCCCCTGCAACTGGCCCCCAGTGCTCCAGGCACCTCATCCACACCCTGTGGCCTGCTCCCTGTGCACACTCCTGATGTGAAAGCAAGCTTTGGCATACAGCTAAGTGAGCACATGAAGAAGCCAGCCCAAATCTGCAGGCCAGGGAGAGACCACAAACTTGGGCTTGAGCTTCACCCTTGGGAGAGCAAAAGGGAGGCTGTCAGTGTCCACCCTGGTGCCTTGCAGGATCGAGAGAAGACACACAAGCTTAAGAATTCTGCTAAAAGAGGGAGCAAGAAGCGTGGAGCAGGTTCATCCATGGAAGGGCTGAGAAAGGTTCAGAATACTTAGCAGGGCTGATGGAAGTTATCCCTCTCCTGAAGTCAGTCAGCGAAGACTGGAGGAAGCAACTGCTAATTCATATGCAAAGACAGCAACACAAGACTTTAAGGAACATAAAAATCAAGGAAACATGACACCACCAAAGGATCACATTAATCTGCCAGTAACAACCCTGAGACATGGAGATCTGTGATTCACCTGACAAATAATTCAGAATAGGTGTTTTATGGAAGTTCTATGACCTACAAGAAAACACAGAAAGACCATTCGACAAAATCATGAAAACAATACATGAACAAAGTGAGTTTAAAAGAGAGATAGAGACATTTAAAAAGAACCAAACAAATTCTGGAGCTGAAGAATACAGTGAATGAAATGAAGAGTTCAATAGAAAGCATCAACATCAGAAAGGATCAAGCAGAAGAAAGAATCTGTGAAGTAGAAGGCAAAACCTTTGAAATTATCCAGTTAGAGGAGAACAAAGAAAAAAGAATGAAAAAGAGTGAAGCAACCCTACAGGATCTTTGGGATACCATCAAGAGAAGCAATATGCAAATTATTGGAGTCCCAGAAGGAGAAGAGAGGGAGAAGGGAACAGAGAGCTTACTTAAAGAAATATGGCTGAGAACGTCCCAAATTGGGGAGAGATCTGGACATCCGAGTTCATGAAGCTCATAGGCCCCAAACAAACTCAATTTAAAGAGATCTTCTCCAAGATTCATTATAATAAAACTGTCAAAAATCAGTGACAGAGAGAATCTTAAGAGCAGAAAGAAAAAAATAAACTTATAACTTACAAGAGCATGCCTATAGGCTATCAGCAGAAACCTTACAGGCCCGGAGAGAATGAGATGATATATTCAAAATGCTGAAAGGAAAAAACTGCCAACCAAGAATACTCTATCCAGCAAAGTTGTCCTTCAGCAAGACAGAGAGACAAAGACTTTCCCAGACAAACAAAAGCTGAGGGAATTCATCACTACTAGACCTGCCTTATAAGAAATGCTCAAAGTTCTTCAAGCTGAAACAAAAGGACATCAGTTAGTAACATGAAAACATACATGACACACTGGTGACAGTAAGTATATAGTCAAATTCAGGATACTCTAATACTATTGTGATATGGTGGGTTGTTAACCACTTAACTTTCTTATAAAGGTTAAAGGACAAAAGTATTAAAAACAGCTATAGCTACAATAATTCATTAATCAATGCACTATATAAAAAGAGGTAAATTGTGACATCAAAAACATAAAAGGGGGCATAAAAGGGTAGAGTTTTTGTATGTAATTGTATTTAGGTCATCATCAGTGTAAAATAGACTTATATCTTTATGATGTTTTATGTAAGCTTCATGGTAACCACAAAGCAAAACTCTATAGGAAATACACAAAGACAAAGAGAAGGGAATCAGAGCATACTACTACGGAAAATCATCAATTCACAAAGAAGGCAGCAAGACAGGGAGAAAGGTACAAGGGAACCACAAAACAATAAGATCACATTAGTAAGTTCTTACCTATCAATGATTACTCTAAACGTAAGTGGATTAATTTCTCCAATCAAAAGCATAGAATGGCTGGTGGATAAAAGACAAGATCTAACTGTATGCAGCCTACAAGAGAGTCACTTCAGCTTTAAGGACACACATAGGCTTAAAGTGAAGAGACAGAGAAAGATATTCCATGTAAGTGGAAGCCACAAGAGAGCAGAGACAACTGTATTTCTATCAGACAAAACAGACTTTAACTCAAGGCTGCAACAAGAGACAAGGTCACTACAGAATGACAAAGAAGGCAGTTCAGCAAGAGGGTATAACAAAAATTAACTCAAAATGGATCACAGACTTAAACTTAAGACCTGAAACCACAGAACTCCTGAAAGAAAACATAGGGGGAAATCTCCTTGCCTTTGGTCTTGGCATTTTTTGGATATAACACCAAAAGCACAAACAAGAAAAGCAAAAATAAGTAAACACGACTACATCAAGCTAAAAAGCTTCTTCACAACAAAGGAAACAATCAACACAGTGAAAAAACAACCTACAAATTGGGAGAAAATATTTGCAAATCATATATCTGATAAGGGGTTAATATCCAAAATATATAAGGAACTCATAAAACTTTAAAAGCAAAAAAACCAAAAACTAAACATCTGATTAAAAAATGGGCAGAGGAGCTGAGTAGACATTTTTCCAAAGAAGATATACAGATGGGCAACAGGTACACGAACCGGTGCTCTACATCACTAATCATCAGGGAATGCAAATCAAAACCACAGTGAGATATCACCTCACACCTGTTAGAATGACTATTATCAAAAAGACAAAGGGCCGGCCCCGTGGCTGAGTGGTTAAGTTCGCGCACTCTGCTGCGGTGGCCCAGAGTTTCGCTGGTTCAGATCCTGGGTGCAGACATGGCACCGCTCATCAGGCCACATTGAGGTGGCGTCCCGTATGCCACAACTAGAGGGACCTACAACTAAAATATACAACTATGTACTGGGGGAGTTTGGGGAGAAAAAGCAGAAAGAAAAAAAAAAGATTGGCAACAGTTGTTAGCTCAGGTGCCAAACATAAAAAAAAAAAAAAGACAAGAAATCACAAATACTAGGAAAGATGTGGAAAAAAGGGAACCATTTGCAATGTTGGTAGAAATGAAACCTGGTCTAGCCACTGTGGAAAACAGTATGGAGGTTCTCCAAAAAATTAAAAAGAGGACTACTATATTCCAGCAATCCCACTTCTGGGCATTTATCCAAAGGAAGTTAAATAAATCTCAAAGAGACCTGAACCCCCATGTTGATCATGGCACTATTCACAGTAGCCAAGACATGGAGACAATGGAAGTGTCTGTCTATGGATGAATGGGTAATATATATTGTGGAATATTATTCAGCTGTGAGAAAGAAATCACACCTTTGCAACACATGGATGGACCTTGAGAGCCTTATGCTGAGTGAAATAAACCAGACAGAGAACGACAAATACTGTATGATCTCACTTATATGTGCAATCTGGAAAAGTAGAACTCACAGAAACAGAAAGTAGAATGGTGGTTGCAAGAGGCTTGGAGGGGAGAATGGGGAGATGTCGGTCAAAGGTACAGACTTCCAGTTATAAGATGTATAAGTTCTGGGGGTCTAATGTACAGCATGGTGACTATAGTTAACAATACTGTATTATATACTGGAAAGTTGCTAAGAGTAGATCTTAAATGTTCTCACCACAAAAAATAAATGGTAATTATTTATGTAAGGTGATTGGATGTGTTAACTAACCTCATTGTGGTAAACACTTTGCAATATATACATGTATCAAATCATCACATTGTACCCCTTAAACTTACATAGTGTTATATGTGAATGTCATATCTCAATGAAGTTGGGAAAAAATAATTATAATTAAAAATTTTTTTCTGATGAAATAAAAGCCTTGAATAAAATGATTGACATTTTATTTTGGATGTGACTAAAATGTGTTTTCCCCCATTACATAAATTTAATAAAATTTCTAACTCCCAAAGGAATAGGATTGACCATGCATTTGGAATTTTACGGGCACCCTGCCTGCACTCTGCTGTGCTGAGCAGCCCCAGCACAAGCTGGCTGTGCACCGTGGGCACTCCAGCCTACGGGGCAGCTGCCATGGCTTTCCCTGCTCTCCGAAGGCTGGTTTGTAGAAAAAAACACTAAGAAAACACTGGATGGTGATCTGTCCTTGTTGATAAGACAAAATGCACATCTTTATTTGAATTTTTCATAACAATGGAATATTTGCTTATACATATATTAAAGTCTAGGGGTTTTGACTGTTTTCTTGTGCTTTTTTTTGGGGGGGGGGGGAAGATTAGCCCTGAGCTAACATCTGTGGCCAATCCTCCTCTTTTTGCTGAGGAAGCCTGGCCCTGAGCTAACATCCGTGCCCATCTTCCTCTACTTTCTATGTGGGTCATCTCCACAGTGTGGCTTGATAAGTGGCATGTAGGTCTGCACTCAGGGTCTGAAGCAGCAAACCCTGGGCCGCCGAAGTGGAGCACGTGAACTTAACTGCTGTGCCACTGGGCTGGCTCCATCTTGTGCTTTTTTAAAAATGTAATCATGTGAGAAGAATAAATATTTTACAGTTAGAAACCAGAACAGCCTAATAACAAATAAACATTAGACATATGAAACGCCTGTCCACCCTGAGTTAGGAAAAAGGAATCCTCACCCAGAAGTGCCTTTAGAAAAGACTTTTATCATAGTTTAATAGTATACGCTATTTTATAAAAATAATTAAATAGCATTTTTCTAGTGATAGAAACAGAATTTTATTTTCATCAAGAAACAAACGTGTTTCCGTAAAAAAAATGTTTCAACTGATTGTTTTCCTTTAAATACCTATAAAAATATTTTGTTTAACATAAGCTTGTGTGTAAAAAGTGACTTTTGAAATCTAGAAATCACAGATTAAGATATTTCAGATAAAAATATAATTCTTGGTCTTGGTTTCTCATTATTTTCCTCCTTCGAGTTTTCCAGAACTGAACATGTGGGCTAAAGTCTAGCCTCCGAAGAATCAGCGTCTATAGGTTTCCTAGTAATACACCCATTAGAAAAACAAATAAATTCCAAAGCCAGAAGGAACAATGACTTTATCAAGACTCCTGTGGGTGGGAGACTAGCTTTGTGACATGGTCAGCAACATTCCAGAAATGCCAGGTTTTCCTACAGAGGCTGGCCTTTCAGCTCTGCCTTTTGAGACTCGTCTTTTCACACGCCTGTTCACCCTGTCACCCTCCGTACAACGTAAATGTGCACGGAACGTGAGACCAATGAACCACTACAGCTGTAGTGTTTGAATTTTAGAAACTGGAAAGTTTACAGAGCAAAATGTGCAGTAAATAATAATATTGGATATGATAAACTCTTAATTATCTGTGGAACAATAGTTCTTTAATATGGGGGTGACGTGCCACGAGTCACATTTCTAAGCTGTATCTCCATTCTGACTATTGGTGAATGTTAATGCGAATTCATTTAATTTTTAGTCTAAATAATTGAAATTTTTTAGTCAATTTGGAATGTCCAAATTGAGTTCCAAGGTCAAAGATAGATAAATGTCAGATCGCTGCCCCCATTAGTCAATGAGATCAAGAAACTGCAACAGTCTCCTTTCTCTCCCAACGATCCATTTCATTTCTGTATTCCAAAGGTTTCCAGATTTGGGGAGTCTAAAGAACTGTCAAAGAGAAATTTGGGGCTCCAAGAAAGTCATTCCCACTTTTAAAAACTTTCTCTTGCCAAGTAAGAGTTAAAAACCATATATTGTCAGAATCATCTCATAAAAGGAAGACTATTTGAGAACCAAAAGAGTAGGAAGCACTTGACCACACACTAAAGGATATTCCTTTACACTGAAGACATTTAGCTTTATAAAAATTTCACTCCATTGACTTGTTTTTCTTTGCTAGAAGATGGGTGAAAATGTCCTTGCCCTCCTTGGAAACCACTGTTTTAGACCAAAGATAAGTTACCTTAAGGGAAAAAGCAGTCTAATTGATAGAAAAGAAGGGCAAAGAGGGATAAGAGTGTGATATTTTTAGGCACAATAAATCAGGAAGTACTTCTTTCCTTTAAAGTTTCAAGATCTTGCCAAGATGGATTTGTTTTTAATAGTCTAGATTAGATTAGCTCCAGCCATTCTATTTTTATAAATTAATCTGTCTTCCTTGTCAAAGAACTGTGGCCTTGCATCTTCACTCCTCTGAAGTGAAGGGATTAACGAAGTCTTTGCTGACTTTAGTTGCCATGCATCTATTGGGGGTTCTAATTAATAAAAACAGAGGCCATCTTTTCACAAACAGTAATGCTTCCATACACTGAGAATGTATCTTCCCAGGTGTGCCTGGCTTTAAATATCATTGGCACGTTCCCAACGAGACTGAACCCGAGCAGTGATGTCGTGTTGCAGTGTGGTTCTTTCAGATAGATTGCTCTCCGGTGGTAGGAACTGAACAGGTCAAAGAGCGGGTTTTGTCCCCATGAGTAAGTGTCAGAGAATTCACCCTGAGTCAGCAGTGCCTTTGTCAGAGCGGGCACCAAGCTGTCCCGGGATGAGACAGTGGTCCTGTGCACTCCTGCATCCCGTCTTGGGGACTGAGATCAAAGCCCCCGAGAGGTCAGGGGAGACCTGTGCTCATGCCTGTCACCAGTGTGTACTGAAAGCCCAAGTGTTGCCCAGAAGGCAGTGGTTGGTCCTTGAATGCCTTTGATCCTTATCTAGAAATTCTGCTAGCGTATGTCATATAATTGAGGTATGGTCTTTTATTGCTGCAATTAAAACTTTTCAAATGCATTATATTATCTCCACCCAAGCTAAAAGTCCTGCCCATTGTTTAAAAAGTGAGGTTAGTGACTTGTCAGACTGTGGCTGACTTTAGAGGCTGCGCCCCACACCCTCGCAGGAGGCTGCTCTTGCTTTTTTCGTTTACATCTCGCCAAACAGCGTAATGGTCTTAACGTTTGTTTAGTGCTTTGACTTCCTTTATCACATAGAGATGGCAAACATTCTGTTGCTAACCTGAAGGGGCTCCAAGCAGGGACACTGGGAGGATATGAAACCAGTAAAAGCTTATCAACTGATTCATTGATATGCTGTAAATTCCAAGCTTTTCATTTTGCTTTTGAGGGTGGCCATAAGTCAACACATTAGTAAGCAATTTGCTGACATCAAGATGGATCACTTGGAGAGGCCTCCTGGGCAGACAGAGTTCACCTGGGTACTTTTGTTATGTTACTACATTTTTTTAACTGTTTAGCCTGTATGTTACTTGTCAATGACGAGTAATTGCTTTACGTATCAATAACCTGAACTCATAATTACTTATCAAATATCTGAAATATAAGACTTAAAAGGGAAAATATGTGAAGACATGCATTCTTTTGAAAACGGAAAATTTTGTGTATTGTCTGTTTCTCTAGAATTAATATTACCCATTAGTTTAAAAACTAGAACTCAATGGCCTTTTTTTTTTTTTGCCAGTTCTTGCCCTTTCGCTTACTAGGGGCATCTGACCCATATAACACTGAGGGAGTAAATAAACAAAGAGGGGTGCTGAACACATGAGACTCTGACATTTAAGAAATATTTAAGAATCGCTACACCTGGGACAGTGCTCTGAATTGGCCACAAAAGTATTCAATAAAGGTGGTTTCATTTTTTTAAATATTACCCTTGCTAATTTTCAAATACTTGAAGCTGCTTCAGAACCAGGACAGTCACAGCAGTTCACTCCGAGAAATCTGGCATGAGTATATACCGAAGGATTTGCAGTCTGTTTATTAACAAGCCAATGTCAGTGTAACGATATAGCTAAACGCCCAGGCTTCACTGAATCTGGCCACGGGAAGTAACTTCAAAGTCACTCCGCCCAGGCGTTGTTCCTTCTCTAACCCCCGGAAAGGGCCGTGTGCTTGACTCCGGTGGAATATGTCCTGTGGGGCGTACAGGCGTCCTCCTCTCTAACCTTCCGCAAACCTACAGGCAGAGTTCCTCCCTGCGCGCTCCGGCCTCCCCAGGATGAAGCCCAGGGCTCCTCGGGGCGCCGCTGAGCGCGGGAGCAGCCGGGCCGGCCAGCAGGAAGCCGCTGCGAGGAGGCTCCTTCTGCGGCGCCGTCGCGGAAACGCGGCCCGGACGCCTGTCCTGGGGACCCGTGAGCCAGTGTGGCCAGACGGTGGGAAAGCGGTGAGAGGAGAGGCGCGCAGGCCCCAGGACCTCAGCCTCCAGGCGGTTCGGGAGGGGAGGTGTGATGGAGCCGGAGGGGGCAGGCGCAGTTTGGAGGAGGCGACGCGGGCGTCGGAGGAAAGCTGGAGGAGCCTGGCTCCGCGAGGGGGTGCGCGTCTGCCGCGGGCCCCTCCCCGGGCCCTCCCGCTCCCGACCCCGACCCCGACCCCGACCCTCCGCAGGCGTCTCTGCGCCCGGCCTTCCTTCCGAGCGGAGGGGGCAGGTGACAGGAGGGCCCCGGCTCTGCCAGGCGCCGTCCCGGACGGGGTGAGTGGTTCCAGAGGCGCGTGCGGGGAGCAGGTTCAGGCGGAGGGGCCATGGGTGCAGAGGGTGCGAGCACCTGTAGGGCCACTTCTTGATAAGGTGAGAGCTGCAGGATGCTGCCCACCTTACCCACAAGAATTTTATACTGTACGAGGCCAGTTTTAAGTGCAAATATAAGAGCATTTAATTCGCATGTGGAATCACCAGAATCCCACCGTTGGCATTTCTGCCTGGGACACACATGTATTTCATTCTCACCAGAACCGCTGAAATGCTGAGGAACCCTGACTCCACCGAGATTTCACTCCTCAGGGCGCATGTCCTGCCAACACAGGGCCCTCGGCTTGCTGCTAGGGAGGCTCAGATGGCTCGTGTTCCCCTTTCCTCCTGCATTGGCATTCTCAGTGTTAGTGGCTCCAGGACCTGGATGTGGCTAGGAAAGGACCTGAGGGGTTCCATCCAGGAACTGGAATTCAGAAGGGAAGACAACACTGGGGCACAGGAAGTGGTGTGAAGCAGAAAGGCTAAGAATTTTCCAGAGCAGAAGGAAACACAGACTTAAGAAGCCCAAGGAGCCCCAATAAGATTTTTTTAAAAAAAGAAGGCATGTCCAGTGAAGCTGCAGAACACAAAGGGAAAGACGCCAGAGGCAGGCGGAGCCGAGGGATGAGGTGCAGGGCAGCAGTCCTCGGAGGGCAGGAGACAGAATTCTACAAACACCAGTGAGGGTCAGTCAAGAACAGAGGCAAAGGAAAGCCTGTTTCAGACAAACAAAAACCGGGAGAGTGCCACTCCAAGGCCTTGTGACAGGGAATTCTGTAGGACGCTTTCATCAAGAACGAACGTGATCCCAGATGCCACGTCTGTGACCTGAGAAGGAGGGAGTGGAGGGCCGTGGTGGAAGGGAGGGTGAGTCTGCTCCATACCACTCGGCAACACCAGGGTCCTGACGTCTTCCAGGGTCAACTGAGGCCGAGAGCGAGTGAGCAAGCTTAAGTACACGACAGTCACATAAATCAGGAGAAGAAACTCAGGCTGAAGCGCTTGAAGATCCTTGTGTTGAGTGAGAGGATAAAAATTCTGACTGACTTTAGACATGAATGATCTAAGTACGCGTTTCTTGGGTAGCAGCTAAAAGAAGAGAAACGGAGTTTTAACCTTCAAAGTAGTAAAGAGAAAGACAGAGATAAAACATGTCACTTGAAACGAAGAGCAGAGATAAAAACAACCAACGGCCGGACAGTCAGCAAACAGAACAGGCTGCACGCACCGTGGTGTGTCAGCCCCCACACAGACGCGTGACAGAGTGTGCCGGTCACAGTCAGGTCCGACCACAGGCTGCTTAGAGGAAATGCTTATGCATGAAAACGTAAGAATACAGTGTGTGTAGACACATATATTTACCAAGAAAACTCGACACAGAGAAAGCTGGGGTGCTGATGTCAGACAAAGCCGCTTTCGAAGCAAAGGCCTGGACACAACGTGGAACCCCGCAGCTCGACGCAGCACACGTGGTCTTTCAAGTACAGACGCGTCGCCTACAGAACTGACCGGAAACGTCGTCATCGTTGTCTGCGCTTAGAACACGTAGACCACAGTGGACTTAAGCTGGAAATAAAAAATGTTTCAAATAACTCAAAATATCTCACATTTGGAAATTAACAAACAGTTGTAAATAACCCACTCGTTAGTCAAAGAAGAAATTCTAGAAAATGTTTTGAACTGAATTCATAGCAAAATAGATATCAAACTTGTGGAATATAACTAAAGCAACATTTGTTTCTTCTGTGCTAGGTATCTTTGCAGAATCAGCTACCTGAGCACAGAAGGAGTCTGTGATTCTCACGTAGTCTAACATATCGAAGCATTTATTAGCTTTTTTGCTACGTGACACCAACTGGCATTAAGATTGGGGTATTCAGCATTGGAGGCACCTCCCCAGTGTTACCTGTTGTATTTGCAAAACTGACAAGTCCGTTTTGTCAACAAGTATTTATTAAGTGCCTGCCACTTCAACGCACCTCGAGAGATTTAAAGATGGGGTGGAGACCCTTGGAAAACACTGTAGGGTGTTATCAATATGAAGTACAGGACTCCCAGCCCCAAATTGACAATAACAAAGGAAACATGGCAAGGTGAGTGCCAACAGCACTGCTGAAGCAGATTCCGACCCAGTAGGGCTGGGCAGGCCTGAGAATCTGCATTTCTAACCCCACTACCACCACCACCACCACCAGGGATGCTCATACTCCTGGTCTGGGATGCACTTAAGAAGAATACTGACTGCGACCAGGTCACACTAGCGCGTCTTCTCCAGATAGCACTCCTGTGTTCGGAATTTGAGAACAGGCCTCTTAACCTAAAATACTTTGTAAGGTCTGGAATAGAATGTGACCTCTTTTTCTTCTGAGATCTAATTTTGGAGGAAGGAAAGATCTTACCTTTCAGGTATATATGGGAAATATCTCACAATTCAAGAAAACCCAAGGTAGAGAAAACTTGATTATAAAACATTAATTGGGGACTGCCTGTGGCGCAATGGTTAAGTTTGCATGTCCTGCTTTGGCGGCCCGGGGTTCGCCAGTTCAGATCCCGGGAGTGGACCTATGCACCGCTTGTCGAGCCATGCTGTGGCAGGTGTCCCATGTAAAATAGAGGAAGATGGGCACAGATGTTAGCTCAGGGCCAGTCTTCCTCAGCAAAAAGAAGAGGATTGGTGGCTGATGTTAGCTCAGGGTTAATCTTGCTGGAAAAAACCCTACATTAATTGGAAGGCAATTGTATATATTTCCAGGTAATTCTTCCTTTTACAAAGTACAGAGAACTCTTTTACTTTCAATAATTTAGAAATTATCAGATATTTGAAAGGCTGAGGAACAAAGAAATGACCATCAGAGTCCTGGGAAACACTGCCCGTTGAAGACCGTAAATTAAGAGACAGCTGCCTGGCAATTATAATTAGAGTCAGCGTGAAGCAGAATTTGATTCATCACAGGAAAGCATCTTTGCCCAGTATGCAAGTATGGCTAAAAGACAGTTGCCCACAAAACCCCAGAACACAGGTGCCTGGCTTCAAACTGCCAACTGTCAGCCATCAGGGCTGCATCACAGCATGGCCCCTCACTGAAACCCAGCGCCCACCCTTGTAACAGCCCCGATGAAGGCCAGGACAAAGGTCAAAGGCCAGGCTGGGGCTCGCTCCCACCGCCACTCCCTCCCTGAGCCGTAGGAGGGAGGAAAACTGGAAGGAAGCACCACGCCCAGGAAGGACCTTCTGAAGTCTGACCTTAGATACACAGCTTCTGGAGGGGACTTAAACACTGCACTCTGCCAGGTTGCTCCACATTAAAAAAGAAAAAAAAATACACGTGGGATGTCCAGCAGATTGGAATATTTGAAAGCTAGAAAGTCCTACACCATCTAGAATGTATCTTCTCCATATCACACACACACATCTAAATGTCTTCCAGATTCTGACAGGCTTAGTTCATTTCATCCAGCCCAATTCCATGAAACAGACGTAATCACTGAATCAGGATACTTCTAATTGCTGGAACAAATAGCCCCCGAATTTCAGTGACTGAAAATAAAAGCTTTGGTCTCACCTCTGAGTACAGCATGCCCCTCTGTGGGATGCAGGCACTGTTCCCTCCATCTTTTTGCTCTGCCATCCCCCGAGCCTCAGGGACCTGTGTGTCATGCTTGGAGACCCCATTCCCATTTGGATGGGCTCTGTCATGTGGCCCCACCTAGGACAGGGGGATGGCAAATATGGTTTCTGGATGAGACACCAACTTCTATAGACAGCTCCATGCTGGGGAAAGACGAGCAAGAGAGCAAGAAGTTACAGCCACCACTGTCACGACCCTTTACCCAACAGATCATTCTATGCCATTCTATCAGTCTTCAAATGTTGAACCAAGGAGCTGGCCCTGGATTAGCGACCTCTTGGTGCCTCAGATGCCATGGTCACTCTGCAATGATCCAGTTCCTTCTAGTTCATTTCTTCCTGAGCCTTCAGGCTGTGCTGTCCTGTCCAGAGAGCCACGAGCCACGTGTAGCTGTGAAGCCCCTGAGGTGAGGCCAGTCCAGATGGAGATGTGCTGCAAATGCACATGGGACGTCAAGGCCTGTTTAACGGGAAAAAAGAACGTACAAGATCTCACTGATAGTTTATTCAATTGATACCTTTTGAAATCATATATGTGATACATTGGGCTAAATAAAATATATTATTAAACTTAATTTCACCTTTTTAAAAACTTTTTAAATGTGACTCCAGCGAGTTTTAAGATTACAGATGTGACTCCGTTACATTCCTGTTGGACAACGCTGATCTAGAGTGGCTCCTAAGTCTTACATTTTAGAAAGTTCTAAAACAATTATACTAAACGGTTTTTTCTAAGTATATCATACACCACTTAGAGAAGATTAGGGAGGGGAAAATAAAATCAAACACAGTCCTACCCCCAAATCTCTTTAATAAAAACCATTCACTCTGCCCCCACCCTTGCCTTAGCTGTTTCTAGTCTTTTCTCATAAGATTCCCTCAACAGCGATGCCCTTCCTCCTACTCTGATCATCCAGATCCTTACAACTCAGTTGAAATCCATGAAGCGATTCTTCCTTCCCAGCCCATCGAAGGAGATTGACTCCTGGACTCTTGAAGCCCTCTGTCATCACAATATCAGTTACCTATCCAGGCATTTCTGCTAAGGTGTGTGGTCCTGAAAAATCATGCAGGACTTATGGGAAAACCATCTAAAACCTGTACAACCGTAACCAGAACAATAATTATCTTACTAAAATCCCTACGAAAGTTTAAGACACTTTAAATTTCTAATAAACCAATAACTACAGGATTTTCCCTTTTTAAAAAAGCAGTGATGGCATCTTGACAAAGGGCATATATAGAAGGGTCGAAGATTCCTAATTTTGGAGATTAAAATTCACAGAGATGAGGGGAATCACATAGTAAATATTTCCACATTGGAGCACCAGCCAACCTGAGAGGAGGGAGGGACCTCGGCCCCGCAGTCAGCAATGTTCCCACTCAATGGTGCAAAACCAGCGTGCTGGGGGCCCCCGTGAGTCCCGGGACTCCACGCCATCCAGGCACATCTGTCTTTATAGACGCATCTGAGTGGGCTCCCATGGCACATACATGCTTCGGAGCAGCAGGGTCTGGAGCGACTTTTGGTCGTCCTGGCAATTCAGGCTTGTTGCCATCAGGAGGCAACAGCACGCCATGCCACCACCGCCAAGGACTCCAGGTCAATCACACGTCATAAGATCACTGTGCTTTCCTAAATAATTTTGTATCAAAAATATAGTACTTTATAAAAAGAACTAGTATGAGGGAACATTAGAGACTGTATTTAAGGCAATGCTTTGAAAGCAAACTTTTTAAAAGTTTGATAAAATGTAATATGCTGCCTCCATATTTATGGTAGCAGTGAAAACAGAATTTTAAGTCCTAAAGATGTGTTCTGTAGCAAGGGGGCACACCACTGTCCACAACTGATCACCTCAGCTCATGAAAACATATTTTTAACATCCTTAGGCAATGGGGGTTTTCAAATTATGAGAAACGCAGAATGAATAACTAGCTTAAAAGAAAACGATAGTCTTTGTCTTGGATTCCTTTTTTTTCAACGGCCACACCAAAGTGCTAATCCGTAATCTGCAAGCACGGGGGAAGACGGCTGGAAGCAGAGCCATGTGAACCAGCTCTAGTTACGAAACGCCTGGCGGTAGCATACCTCGTCAGTGACAGTCCTCCTTAAGATTAGAATAAATGATGCCCAAGCAGGATGATAATGTGACGAATTGTGTAAAGTTTTAATTCCTCTCTCTCAACTATTAATCCCAGTTCCTTACTAACAATAACCAAGGCTTACTGGTTTAGATTACAGATGTGACTTTTGTGGGAATCTCTCTGCACAAATTATCTGGACTTGGAGTTATTAAGTAAATAAGCATATGTCTATTTCCCCAGAAAGTATTATCCGGAGGCAGAGAATTGAGGAAAGTCAGTAAAAGGGGTAGTGAGGACTCAAGAAAGTGCTTCGCTTGCACCTGCACCCGGAATTCTACTCTCGGCCCGTAAGCTCGTTCCCTCCTCTGTCCTCCTCAGTTCACAGAAATCAGCCACCGAATGCTGTGCTCCTACCACACGGACATCGACGAGCTCTTCTCAGAGATCGACCACTGCCTGGCCGTGAACCGAAGCGTGCTGCAGCAGCTGGAGGAGAGGTGCGGCCACGAGCTCACCGAGGACGACTGGGAGAGGATCCAGACCCAGGTAGGCTGGGGGAGCCACGCGGCCACCAGGCCTGGGCTCCCTGCCCTGTGTGCCTGCACCCGCGGGGGTACCCCTGACCTTGGTCTTGTGCTCCGGGGTGAGTAGCATGGCCCTTCAGTTTGAAATTCTGCTTTTTTTGTGCCATTTTGCGAACAATGAAAACACCAAAGGGATAACACTGCCTGACGTGTTACCTTCCTGAGGGGTTTGCTGCCAGTGCTGGCCGGCCCTCCCCTGCGTCTGCAGCAGCCACGGAAGAAAGGGCGACTCCAGATCCCCCCGTGGAGAAACTCACTCAGAAAATCATAGAAACAGGGAAATCTCTAAGGTAGTTTAGCAGCTACATAGTTAAGTATTTTGAAAAAGACTACTCTGTATTGTTTAATTAAAAGGAATTCTATATTATTAATGTTCAGCATTTTACAAACCATTTTTGTCTTAAAATTTTTTATCACAGGTGGGTTTCCATCCATTTCCATTTTTCACAAGAGTAAGAGTATAGATATAATTAGTGTTATTTTAACACAGAAGGAAGCTGCTTTATTTTTGGAAGATCCTTGCCTCTTGGTATACAGTTCTCCTGAGATCTAGGATGCGTCCTCGGCGAGGATCGGGCACCTGCATGACGCCCCGCTCTCTTGTTGCAGGCTCTGCGCCGTGAGGCCCCCGAGTGCCCCATCTGCCTCACACCGCTCTCCGCCCGCAGCGCCGGTGGCCGCCCGCCCTCCCGGGAGACCGCGCTCCTGTCCTGCTCACACATCTTCCACCACACATGTCTCCTGGCCCTGGAGGAGTTCTCCCTGGGGGACAGCTCTCCTTTCCACGCCTGTCCTCTCTGCCGCTCTTGCTATCAAAAGAAAATTCTTGAATGTTGAATTCATAGTCAGGAAAAATTATATAATTCTGGGGCAAAGTTACCTTAATTCTGAACAGATTGTGTGAGTTTGGGGTTAAATACTACAGTGAAATCTGTTCTCCAGTGAAATAATCCCTTAGTAGTTGTAACTAGAAAACCTAACTATATTTTAAAAGCTGACAACCCATCCAGTTTTAGTCTTTAGTTTAATGAGTTGAAAAAAGTGAGGAATGGATGAAAACTTGAGTTTGAGAGGCTCCAGAGTGAACTGACTTGCTACGCGTCTGGTTAATCAGTTGGGATCGCTCCTAACAGTGGAATGACCCCGTTTCTTTCGCGGGGATCTGATTGACTGGCCTATCTACATGCAGCTCTGACTGGCACCGGGAGGGCCTGCCCTAGGGTCCAAGCCCAGGTCTTCCCCGGCTCTGCCGTGCGCCTGGTTCCTTACACAGCTAGTGTCCGACAACAAGCTGGTAACCTGACAACACTCTTGAAATTAAGTGTCTTACGGCCTCTGCCATTCCTAATGCTTTTCTTGTAGTAATTGCTTTATTTCTATGTGATAAATTGCTGCTGTTCTTCAGCGTTTGAATCTGTAAACCCAAAATATACAAATAAAATATTCAGTAATCGTCAGCATCAGAAGATGGTAAATCACCTTGTATTGACTGAGAGCCACACGTACTGCTTTAGCTCATACATGAAGAAGTCCATGAAACTGCTTTGATCAGAGCACTCTGACCCTGGTTTACTCTTCCTGGGATCCTGGTCGTTTACAATAACCAAGTACAGTTGTATCTGTTACGCAGTCCCCAAGGCCCCAAATCTCAGTGGCTTAGAAAGAAGCCTGTTGTCTCTGAGCCACTCAGCCCGTCAGCAGTTGGGTGAGGGGCCAAGTGGTTGCTCCAAGTGGCCTCTGGCTTTGTGGCTCCTTCTGGCTTGTGACTCACAGCTCTGCATCACCCTAAGTCCCAGTGAATGCCCTCACCTGCTGGGGAGGAGCAGGCAGAGATGCTGGCAGGCCACGCTTGGGCATACGGGCACCCATCACTGCAGCCCCAGCTAACTGCAGGCCAAGGAGACAGTAAGCCAGCGCCCAGGAGGAGAAAGACACACAGGTTGCCAAGCCTGTGTCGGGGTGCAGAACACTCCCGAGACCGTGTGGGAAGAAATACAAAAATGCATATTCCTATTATCTCATTCTTTTAAAATGCTCATCTGGTATGTTTTATTTATATATAGCTGTATATATATGTATCACTTATGAGTAAATACACATATGTTGGGGTGTGCTCAAACATTCTTTTTTTTTTTTTTTAAAGATTTTACTTTTCATTGTTTTCTCCCAAAGCCCCCCGGATACATAGTTGTGTATTTTTAGTTGTGGGTCCTTCTAGTTGTGGCATGCAGGACGCCACCCCAGCATGGCCTGATGAGTGGTGCCATGTCAGCGCCCAGGATTTGAACCAGCGAAACCCTAGGCCGCCGAAGCAGAGTGCGCGAACTTAACCACTCGGCCATGGGGCCCACCCCCTCAAACATTCTTTAATGATGCAGTATCCCATTACAAAATTTGGAGACGAATTTGGAGGAAGCTTTAAGCAACGCACAAACACTTGGGTTGTGAGGTAGCAGAAGAAAGCTAGGTCGCGGATCTCACTGTTCCATCAAAAGGCCAATGAGGCACACGCTTCTCTCCCCGTGCCCTGACAGGCACAGCAGAGCCATGTGACAAGGCCTGGGCAGCGTGACTGCACTGCTCCAAAGCTGGAGCCTGGAGGGCGGGCCCCAGATGCAGGAGTCACTCAGTGACAGTGAGAGTCCACTCAGGGCCGTGCATGGCCACGTCCCAACTCTTGTTCCTGGGCACGACGTCTGGGGGTTGCTGCGCAGACATCCTGCATTCCTGCCTGCTGCTGAGCCCATTTCTCAAGCTTTCCCACTGAATCTGTGAGCTGTCACATTTCCAGTAAGTTCTTTTGTGGCTCAAGCGGGCAAAGTCCATTTCTGCTCTTTGCAACCAAGTACCTTACTGACATAGGAATTAGTTGTAGGCAACAGACACTCAGGAAACTCGGGGTGCTGGAAATTGGGGATTGGTCATCACTGGGAATGAATGACGAAAATCCTGTAAGTGTTCAGGGATGAGTCTCAGGCAGCTGTGACAGTCAATGGCAAAACAGGTAATTTTCTTATTAAAAAGCCTTCTGAAATGGCAAGCCCATCAAAGGCTTGAGGAATCCAAGTTGTGCCCACAGAACCATTAAAAAGGGACTTCAGGGGAGTAGCTGCTCCTCTGGATGGTTTGAAGAGGACAGCACATTCTCAGGTCAAGTCACAAAAACCATGCACACTTTCATATGATTCTATCAGAGCCGCGTCAGGTCTCTCATATGAAAATTGGGTCACTGACCAAGAAAGAATTGAGGCCCTGAGAAGCGTGAGTTGGTGGAGGACTCAGAAGAGGGAAGATGTGTGATGCTATTTAAGTCCACTGTCATAATCCATAAGTCTCTGGAGTTATTTAAAAATATCATTTTGGGGGAGGGGGCCAGCCCCACAGCCAAGTGGTTAAGTTCATGCGCTCCGCTTCAGCGGCCCAGGGCTTCACCGGTTCAGATCCTGGGCGCGGACATGGCACCACTCGTCAGGCCATGTTGAGGTGGCATCCCACATGCCACAACTAGAAGGACCCAACACTACAAATATACAACTATGTACCGGGGGATTTGGAGAGAAAAAGCCAAAAAAAAAAAAAAAAGATGGGCAAGTTGTTAGCTCAGGCGCCAATCTTGGAAAAAAATATATATATACACATCATTTTTACATTTCCAGGTGGTTGGGTATTTATTATCATTCTGTTAGTAAATTCCAGTTTCGTTTCATTTGATGAGGGGATATGATCCTGTCAGTCCCATTGCTGTGATAATGCTTATAACGACAAGCGTTTGTCTCCTGTTTGTTGGATGAGGTTGGCCGGTCTGTGGTGGGCTCAGCTGGGCTTGGCTCCAAACCTGAGTTAGACCCGGATGTGTTCCCTGAGCTTTGTGAATTTGCTTTCTGGCACCTGCAACCTAGGAGTTCTGATGAGTAAAAGATAGCACAAACCAGGGTGGAACCAAAGAAGAGGAAGAAACAAGAGTGGGAACAAACCAGGGCAAGAAAGAGGCTGAGCTACACACTGAAAACACGTGTGCCCGCTTGCTTTGGGAGAACTGCACGTTTGGCTCTGAGCTTCCTAGTCATGCACCCAGAGGAAAATCGTGTCTGCTACACAGTCCATCATGTCTGTGAGTTAAAAACAAGGCAAGTATTCAGGAAACAGATGACTACTCTCTGTTTCTCCCTGAGAAAAGTGTCTTTCTCTTTTATTTTTTGAACGGGTGACTGGAGTGGCCATGGAGGAGCATCACTCAGATCTCTTTTCGAGAGAATGGCTGTGGGAAGTTAGCTTAGTGCTCACACCAAGGCCACGTGCTCCCGGCTCCTCTTGAGCACAGCAAGGGTCCAGACCCCCACGGGGGTGCCATTCACACCAGTGTATGCTTTCCTCTCATGGACAACCTCTCCTTATACTCAACCCAGACATGACTTTTCCCATAAAAAGGCCAGTTATGACATAATAAAATGGCGCTCACCTCAGTGTCCCTTGGAAGATGCAGTGGTGAGCTTCAGGGGCAGATTTTGTAAAATGTTCCTCAGTAGGAGGTGATGACCCCACAGCAAGGTCAATGACAGCAGCTTCTCTGGTGCAGTCTGCAGGGCGTGCTCTCTGTGTATCACGCTTGCTCCAGGACTTTCTCTGGACTATCTGTAAGGCTGTGTTGACTGCGTGTCCTTCAAGTAATTCTAATGGAAAATCATTCCTATTGCTTTTTGGATAAATACTGGTTAGCAATGCCTTTAAAATTTACCCCATAGTAAGTACCAGGAGTGCTTGCTTCTTCCATACAAGACTATTTGTATGTATACTGATACGCCTTAATGGACAACAGGGTGTGGAATGGAGTCAACTCCTCCGGAAAGCTGAAAGCCTAGAAGAACACCTGCTGACAAGACCATGCTGACTCTCCTCTGGGGCGAGCCACAGGAGTGCCCAGATTCCCATTTAAAACAAATAGATAACACACGGATCTGAGCTCTTATTTCTAGCGGTGGCAAACTCAAATGCCTTCTGCGACCAAGCAGGCAACAGACAGTGAAGAAGGCAGTTGGTTATTGCCATGATTTCTAAATGTGGAATTAATGTTGCCAGATTTTCTAATTTTTCAAGAGAATATATCTCGTTCAAAAGACACCAAATCTTTTGACACTGACAACAATATAGTACTGGGATAGAAACAGGCATATAGCTCAATAGAACAGAATACAGAGCCCACAAATAAACCCACACATATATGGTCAATTAACTTACGACAAAGGAGCCCAGAACACACAATGGGGAAAGGAGAGTCTCTTCAATAAATGTTGTTGGGGAAACTAGACCACTATCTTACACCTCACACAAAAATTAACTCAAAACAGATTAAAGACTTGAACATAAGACCTGAAACCATAAAAGTCCCAGAAGAAAACATAAGTGGTAAGCTCCCTGACACAGGTCTTGGTGATGCTCTTGGATTTGACACCAAAAGCACAGGCAACAAAAGCAAAAATAAATGAGACTACATGAAATGAAAAAGCTTCTGCACAGCAAGGAAATAAGATGAAAAGGCAACCTACAGATTGGGAGAAAATATTTGCAAATCATCTATCTAATAAGGACTTAACATCCAAAATATGTAAAGAACTCATACAACTCAATAGCAAAAACAAACAATCTGAATGAAAAATAGGCACAGGATCTGAATAGACATTTTTCCAAGGAAGACATACAGATGGACAACAGGCACATGAAAAGGTACTCAACATCCCTCATTATCAGGGAAGTGCAAATCAAAACCACAATGAGATATCACCTCATTAGAATGACAATCATCAAAATGACAAGAGATAACAAGTGTTGGCGAGGATATGGAGAAAAGGGAACCCTTGTGCACCGTTAGATGGGAATGTAAATTGGTGCAGCCACTATGGAAAACAGTATGTAGGTTCCTCAAAAAAATTAAGAAATAGAACTACCATATGATTCAGCAATTCCACTTCTGGGTATTTATCCAAAGGAAATGAAAACACTAACTCAAAAAGAAATCTGCAGCCCATGTGCATTGTAGCATCATTTATAATAACCTAGATATGGAGACAACCTAAGTGTCTATAGGTGGATGGATGGATAAAGAGAATGTGATACATACACACACACACACACACCCTGGAATATTATTCAGCCATAAAAAGGAAGTCCTGCCATTTGCGACAACATGGATAAACCATGAAGGCATCATGCTAAGTGAAATAAGTGAGACAGAGAAAGACAAATACAGTATGATCTCACTTATATGGGGAATCTAAAAAAAAAAAACAAAAACCAAACTCATAGATACAGAGAATAGATAGGTGGCTGCCAGAGGCAGGGGTTGGGGGTGGGCAAAATGGGTGAAGGGAGTCAAAAGGTACAAACTTATAGTTGTAAAATAAAAGTCCTGGGATGTAATGTAGAGGATGGGGACTATAGTTAATGATCCTGTGTTGTATATATATGAAAGTTGCTGAGAGTATATCTTAGTTACCATCAAAAGAAAAAAAATTGTAACTATGTGTGGTGATGGATGTTAAACAGATTTATTGTGGTGATCATTTCACAACACATATATATATTGAATCATTATGTTATGTACCTGAAACTTAAGATGTGAATTACATCTCAATTGAAATAAAAGAAAGACACTGAGATTACAGTAGTAAACTAAAACACCTATGCTCTCACACAACTATGGCATTGTGGAATTTTTGTGATTCATTAATGTTGACTCAATTTTAAAAATGTTGAACTGGCAAAAACACATGTTTGTAAATTGAGCACAGCCCTCAGCCCACTTGTTTGCCATCCATGCCTTACAGAGACACGCTGGGGACGGAGGCCCTACAACACGACCAGAACACCCTGGGCTTGAAAAAGTTTTCTTCTAGATAGAAGCCCACTTTACCACAATGAAACCCTAGTAAAGTATCCACAGAATAACTGGTTTTGAGTAATGCTATTTCTTAATGTACTTTTCTGAAACCATTTACTAAGATAAACCAAAGTAACTTGTTGGATGTGGTTATTAAAAGTTGGGAAACACCGACCCCAAAGAACTTAATTTCAGCAGAGTTGATCAGTAGCCAACAATTAGGTAGCAAGAGCAGTTGTCTCTTCGAATCCATCTTGGATCAAGATGATGAAACTTTATCAACTGCATTTAAAAAGTGTGTAGAGGAGGAGAGTTTTCCCTGACGCTTTTAGGGTCCCCAGCTGGGTCTGAAAACTAAACTGGCAAAGACGATTAACAGGAGAAAAGCACACAAATGTATTTAGTGTAAGTTCACGTGCCACGGGAGCCTTCACAAAGAATGAAGACCCAAGGAAACACACCTGAGGGTTTCAGGCGAGGAGTGGGCAGCCGCCGGGGAGGGTACCGCAGGCTAAGGAGGGTGAGGAGCGTGGTCAACGGGCTTCAGCAAGACCTCCTTGTCAGCATTCTGCAGAGAGAAGGACGCTCCTCTCCTCCGCTGTTCAGACGGCATCCCCACAAGGGGGCCTTAAGACCTGCGTCAGGGAGGGGGGGTGAAGGGCAAGGAGGTCTGAGAGAAGGTCCTGCTTCTGGCGTTTTCGAAACCTCCTTCAGCTTTAAACAGTCGACACGCCGAGCCGCTATGTCCTGGGGTCCTGAACGCCGCCAAATGCTTACTTGACACTTGCTACAGGGAGTGACGCACACCTAACTTATCTAAAATGGTGCAAGAATCTTAAAAACCTTATTCTTGATTATCATGCTCATGTTATGGGATAAAGTTCTCTTGAAGCCCCAATAATCAGGAGTAATGTGAAATTCACGAGCCTAGGCCACGATGTATTTCCATCCAGAGTGAGACCTAAGATCAAAGATTACACTGTCTTTGACAGATTCTCTGTTAGTTTTGTGGAAAAATAGCAAGGTTCTCAGGCCTACATACGGACACACTGCCGTTTGTCAAGGAAACAGCTGGGGCACAACATGAAAGGAACAGCTGATGAGCAGTGGAGCCTGTGCTGGGGGGTGGCGAGCAGCACCTCGTCTTTTTTGTGAATATATGATCACCTCTGTTTGGATTCAGCCTGGCTGGACCACATTTTCAGGGCTGACACTCCGCCCTGGAGATCACGCACATCTTTCTGCTCCACCCTCCTCAAGTGCATGGCTTCCATCCTCAAGGGCACCTTGCAGATGAGTCACAATTTTTAGTTGAGGTGTTTCTGAATTGAATTATTTTACAGCATAATTCTTTGTTACACAATGTCACTGGGATTTTGAAATAATTCAGATGTACCAAAAAAGTTGCAAAAATAGAATTCCCACGTACCCTTCACCCAGCTTCCCCTCATGTTAACAAACCATAGCAAAATTATCTAAACCAGCAATTAACATTAATACAATACTGTTAACTAATCTATAGACTTTATTCAAATTTTGTCAATTGTCTCTAGGATGTTTAGTGACTAAGAATCTTCTTTGCCGACATGAATGCTAATCTGTTTAAAAGAATGCATCTTCCAAATTATAAGCCAAGTGTACATAGTAAAGTCACCATATTAACTGGAAGTTTCCAGATAGAGGAGAATGAGTCACTCACAAGAACTCCATGAAACCAAGACTCAGTTTAAGCATTCATGATTCAAAACACAAGCTTACTGTTTGGTACACTGAGGAGAATGTTCTTCAAAATCAGTTTATAAGATACACTAATCAGAGGTTTAAGATACAAAGTCTAGAAATAAACTCGATTTTTATGGACATTCAGTTCATGACAAAGGCACTGGAATCGCACATAGTGTTTAATATACAGTGTGGCCACAACTCGCCTGTCACTTGGGGAAAAGTAAAGACGAGTTGAAACTGGATTCAGGTGCTCGTATCAGACCAGACTGAATGGCCACACAAGCAGTCGCCACCTCCTCAGAAGCCCAAGGAGGGCGGGCAGGGCAGCGTGCCCTCAGTGGGCCCCCCAGCTCTTTCAACTGTCGGTCTTCAAGGCAGTTCATGGTCCCAGGTGGCTCTTAGCGCCCCAGCTTCACATTGCCACATCCATGGTCAGAGGAGGGCCCAGGGGAGGTGGAACAGTGCTTCTCCTGGCAGACTAGCTTCCTTGAAGTCATCTTTCTGGAGGTGCCACCCAACATGTCTGCTGAGTCTCCCTGGTCAGATCCAAGTCACATGGTCACACCCGCCTGCAGGAAGCTTGGGTACACTGCCACCCTGAATAAACTAGAGTCGTGTTGCTTAGCATGAAGGAGAGAACAGTTGTCATGTGCCAAGTGACAGTCTCTCATTCCTTTCATCAAGATAAACTCCAGGGGGCCAGCCCGTGGCCGAGTGGTTGACGTTCTGCACACTCCACTTCAGCAGCCTGAGTTTGCAGGTTCAGATCCTAGGCACGGACGTGCTCCACTCATCAGCCATGCTGTGCAGGCGTCCCACATACAAAGCAGAGGAAGACTGGCACAGATGTCAGCTCAGGGCTAATCTTCCTCAAGCAAAAAAAGAGGATTGGTAACGGATGTCAGCTCAGAGCTAATCTTCCTCACACACACACACAAAAAAGGTGAACTCCAGATAAACTGATGATTGATTATGAAAAAATAAAGTAAAAAAAGTAGTTAGGCTTGGGATAATGAAAATGATCTGGGACTAGATGGTGGTGATGGTTGACAACCTGTGAATATACTGATTTTATATTAGTATAGAAGAGAATGAATTTTATGGTTTGTGAATTACACCTCAAAGGAGGGGCAAAAATAGGTAAATATTTTTTTAAATCTTCAAATAGGGAAGGCCTAAGTATGACACAAAAAAACTTATGAGAAATTGCACATTTTGACTATTTCAAAATTTAAAATTTCCATATGGCAAAAAACAATGTGGACAAGTTAAAAAAAATAACCAGAAAAAAATATTTACAAAATATCAGAAAGACAAACATTTAATATCCATAACACGTAAGTTTTATAAAATAAGAATATATTAAATACCAAAAAAAATGGGCTACATATGTTTAATGATAATTCACAAAAGCAGAAATAGCTGCTAAAATTAAAAATGTCCCCTATTAGTTCTATTAAAAATTCCAAGAAAACCAATTAAATATTTGTGTCTCAGTACCACTACTGTGAAAGACTGGTGCAATGCAGTGCTAGCTAGAGAAAGCCATCCTTGCATGCTGTTGATGGGAGTATGTATTGATACGGTCTTTCTGGAACTAGTTTGGAAATGTGCATTGTCTTGGATCCAGAACTTTCATTTCTAGGAATTACGTGAATTTGTGATTTATTATAAGACATATATATTTGGTCTTCCTCCCCATTCCTGGGATAGAGCTCCTAAAACTCGTTCAATTTCTTAAGTGATACGAGTGATAAAGGTGTCTTTGATATTTATAACAAGCCCCTTTCAACCACACGTCAGCTTCTGTAAATGAGGTGACTTTTGGAAAGTCCCACAGGATGGCCAGGGGAACCAGCCAAGTGATTAGAGGGTTGGGACGTTCAGTCCCACTCTCCTGACCTCTGCGGAGGGAAGAGGGGCTGGCGGTTGAGCCATCGCTGATGGCCCATGATTTAATCAATCATGTTGATGTAACGAAGCCTCCGTAAAAAACCCTAAGTGAAGGGGTTCAGAGAGCTTCCGGGCTGGTGAACACTAGAGGCACCGGGAGGGGGGCGCCTGGAGAGCACATGGGAGCTCTGTGCCCTTCCCACATGCCCGGCCCTGTGCCTCTCCTCCATCCAGCTGTTAATAAACCAGTAACCTAGTGAGAAACTGATTTTCAGAGTTCTGTGAGCTCCTCTAGCAAACCACCAACTCCGAGGAGGGGCTGTAGAAACCCCTGACTGCAGCGGGTTGGTTGGAAGCACCAGTGACAACCTGTACTTGGGATTGGCATCTGAAGTGGGGTGGGGGACCAGTCTTGCGGACTGAGCCCTTAACCTGTGGGGTCTGCACTAACTCCACGTGGATAGTGTCAGCATTGAATTGAACTGTAGGACACCCAGGTGGTGTCCACAGAGAGTTGGAGAATTGCTTGGTGTAGGAAAAACCCATACACATTTGGTGACCAGAAGTGAAGTACTGAGAGTAGAGAACAGAAAAAGGAGTTTTTCAGTACAAATTTCTAAGGAGACAGAACAGTATACTAACATATC
Organism: Equus przewalskii; assembly: GCF_037783145.1. NCBI lineage: Eukaryota > Metazoa > Chordata > Mammalia > Perissodactyla > Equidae > Equus > Equus przewalskii. The sequence goes on from NC_091834.1 coordinate 106,387,108, forward strand.
TGTAGAAAGCTATTCGTTAGTACTTACTGTAGTTAGAACTTGGGAATAAACTAGAGACCATTACTAAGGAGTTGGTTAAAATAGTGGTCCGCACGCACCCAGAGGAACACCAAGAGCCATCCCATGTAGTGACGTAAATCTACATCCACTGGAGGGAAGGAAGTCCACAGACAAAGGAGGTCACACACATACAACACTATCCTGTGGTGGCGTTTGGTCTGTCACCGAGCAACTACATGGAATGACAATGGCAGACACATTTAAACACTGAAATTTAAGAATCAGATTAGGTGAATCAAGGGAAACATTTCAATGACCCAATGCCATTGCCCTTTGCAGACTTACATTTGGCTTCTAATTCAAAGACAAAGCCACATAAGGAAACGAATGTTTGACACATCTAGACTTTCAAGCATAACCAAATAAAACATAATCAGCACGTAGAGACTCAAAAATGTTTTCTTGCTTGTTACAAGCTTTTAATATAGACAACATCAATCCAAAATCCTCATCGTAATTTAAGACACTATGATTTAGGAAATTACAGTAAATGAAAAACTTCCATTAAGGTACTGAGGACTCAGTCTGAAAAGCCTCCTATGAACTAGACAAATGCTGTGTGACTTCTAAGGAGGTGGCCTCAGTTGTTTCTCCACAGTCCCCACTGTTAAAAATTTAAAACGATTATTTCAGTCCCTTATAGTATCTGCTACAACTAATTGTGACATTACCTTAAAAATGTCAAGGAACTATAAGAGAACATTTAAATAAATTATTTAAAATAACAGCTAACACTTACTGAGCACCTGACACTTCAGGCACTGGGCTAGCGTCTGGCCCGTCAGGCGTGGTCAGGGGGTGGACATGTCAAAGCCAGGCAGATATAAAAGCCACCCAGCTCCCACTGCACAGCACACATGGCACACAGACGTGACTTTTTCTCCCCGTGAGGTCTGGTCACTACGGCTGCTGTTTCCTAATACTTTCCCATAACCCCAGGCACTGCCCCATTTTACACCTGGGAAGCAGAATGAGGAAATCCTGAGAAGCTGAGGCCCAGGATGCGTGAGGCTCTGGCCAGCTTGCCCCGGAGCTCAGCGTCCCCAGCCCCAGGCCCGTGCTCTGAACCAGTAAGCACAGTGCTCGCGGCGGCTCCGTCTATACCCTCCCCAAACATGGAGCATGCTGGCACGCCGGGAGACGGAGGCTGAGAGCTGTGACAAGCAGAGCAGAACCCTGCTCTTAAACAACCTCTCCAAAACTGTTTTTCTTCCTTTCAAGGCAATCGAGCCGAACTCTTAAAACCCAAGTATCTCACCCTGTCCTCTTACCTGGTCCACTGTCCTCACCAAGACAGGGTGACAATTCTAAAACAAGTCCCTTTACTCAGTTCTTAAAGGAACTAAAGATGTTCTGATCTTAGATAAGGCTCTCCCATCCAGTCATGGAGCACTCCCGTATGAAAATAGGTGCTTTTGTCTCATAGGCTATAATTGACAAGTAAAAGATATCTGAGAAGCAATACATATAAAATGGTTAGTGGTAGGGACTCAGGAGTCAGCCAGCCAGCCCAGGGTTCAAATCCCAAGTCCTGTGGGTCCTTGGGCATGTTACTTAACCTCTCTGTGCTTTAGCTTCCTCATCTGCAAAGTGGGAATAACAGTCCCTCCCTCACAGAGTTATCATGAGGATTAAATAAGTGACATAATTAAATAAATACACACGCACATACATAAAGAATGTCAGAACACCACCTGGCACAGAGAAGCACTATTGAAGTGCTTGCTGCTGCTATTGTTGCTGCTGGTACCATGTTAAAGCACCAAGTCCCTTTTGCAAGCTATATACATAAAATTGGTCTGTTAGAAACACATCTTAGATATGTATTTATGTTATCTGAATAATTAAATGTTTAGCTGCATTTATCTAGAAAGAAGTAAGTTTGCTTGAGTTTATAAGGCCTGGAAATACGGAAACTGGGGCTCTGCCACTTTTTCAATCCCCTATCAGCACATAAGACAACTAGGAAGAGAGACAGTGTTTAAACACTTGATTATATTTTCTGATGAATGATTCATTATCTGGTTTTTGAAAATTCTGAACCAGCTGATGGGAATCACTAAGAAATCATAAAGCCCCACACCAGGCAGGGGTGAGACTGGACTGGTACTGATCTGGTTCACAGCCAGTTCTTCAGTTCACTAGTTGGGTGACCTCAGGCAAACGTCCTAATCTTGGTGTGTTCTGGCCTCTCATCTGTAAAGTGAGGGGATGCATTTTCCCATCTTCCAGGTGATCCAACGGTGAGAACTAGAGCAGAGAATGTCCCCACCCCCGTCCCCACTTCAAAGTCTGAGGAGATGCCAAAGTAAGGACTAAAAAGGAAAAAAAAAGTGAATCAGACTGAATTAAAGATAGGGTAAGCAAGAGAGAAGGTAAGCAGAAACTCTGAATACGGAAACATAAGCAGGGGAAGAGATAGGCATTGGCATCGGCAATAATATCTTTGTCATCTCATTCTCCAATTCTACTGTTAGGCCAATACAGAAAAAATCGTGAAGAATTTCAAGAGGCTGTGACAGCAAAGGTGCAGAATCAATAGAACAGCTATGGTAGTATCCCACAGCTTCGACTCTCAGGTATCATCGTCTGTAAGCAGTACATTCTTTTAATAATAGCTTTTCAAAGGAAAAGACATTACAACATTCACATAGCGTTTTCAGTAACCGATAAAACTCTCCTCTGTCAGATGCACAGCGCACGTGTGAATCTCTGCCTCCCCACATTCAGGCACCAGAGCCCCTTCTGTTGCACTGCAGTCCTCAGAAGTCACGCACATCGGGTGCTGCTGCCCCGCTCTTCCTAACCCGCGCCTGTCGACCTCTTCAGGACACTTAGAAGAGCACAACACCAAAGTCAAATCTGAGAATAACAGTGTTTTGTCTGAATTTCCTATTTGATTACATTTCAACTTGTAAAATTTTTACCTAATTTAAGTATACAGAATTGGAAGTCAAATAACTTCTCTCAAAAACTAGCTCCCAGCTTTACTCCTTCAACCACGTAGTTTTGAAGTTTTATAATCCATTTTTTAGTTTTGGCAATTTCTACTGATTTTAGTTACATTTTTTGCAATGTAACAAGTAATTTGCATACACTTTTGCTTCAGTGATATTTATAATAATGAATTTTACCTGAACAATATTCAAAAGCCAGAAAAAGGTCTCTGTATTCATTCATCTTTCAACTGGATTCCAGAGTCATGTTTACCAAAGTTTCCCATCCCTTAGTGGGTCAGCAAATGACTTGGCGGTTTGTGTCTAGTATTTTGAAAAATAAGAACAAAATAGAACAGAAAATGCCAGCATGCATTCCACATAGTAAAAGCAGGCACTATTTTGTTAAATTTTTGTTTATACGTGTAGAAGCACGTGTGTCTGTGTGTACAGCTTACACTGTCAAACATACTTCTTCCTCTAGTCAAAAAGCTTGAAAGCCACTGGTGTAATTGTGTCTGTCACTGAATTAGCCCGATGCTGACGGCACCCGCTCTTCAGAGAACTCGGGATTAAGCTGTCCAGACCAGTTAGGTGTGGCTCAGTCCTTCTATAGGAGAAATTAGAGACATCAAACAAATCTAAATAACTCACACAAATAAGATAACACACATTTCAGTTATTGATGCTGCATTGTAGGTTGCAAGAAATTGATCTACCAGTAACTCCTTAACAAAAAGAGAGAGAAAAATATCTACTTCTTCCTCAATTCGACATTCTGCCAGAATAATCACTGCCCTTCATAGAACTGAAATGAAGTTTTCTATGTATATCCTTAAGTTTCAGACATGATGGTATTTAAGACAAAAAAAAGCCTATTTGAGTGCTTGTAAACCAAAATAGGAAATCACTTTTTGTAAAACTTTAATTTCTAAGACATTTAAAAAGTCACACTAAAAGTATCTCATAGAAACAAACAAGACCGACAGATAATTTGTAAACAAAACACTCTAAACAAAAATAATTTACCAGTGCATCCAAATATCATTTTAAAAGTAACATCATACCAGTATTTTTTAAAGTTTAACAAGTCAGTACTGCATAAAAAAATTATCGTAAGAATTCTGCTTGTATACATTAAATACTGTGCTAACAACAAAGAAAACCACATAGGGCTTTCAGACAATGTAAGCCTATGTTACTGCAGACTGAGTGGTGACTGAGGCCACAGGGAGGTCTGCTGGGCTCCAGCAAAGTGAGGCAGATGGCGATGCCCCTGAGATCAGGTGTAGACGCACCTTTCAGGCATCCGAAAGTCAAAACCACACGGAAGGGTTCATCCTTATCCACTAATCAACCCCTCAGTGTGGCAGTGAAGGAGCTAACATCAGTGTGTGTTTGTGTGTGTAATTTTCACATAAAGTCTCATATTGAGAGCAGGTCTGTTCTTATATAGAATGTACATAAAGTTAAGTAAATATTAAATCTAAGAAATATCTTGGAAAGTCAGTAAAAATCATTACAAATGCTATCTGTAAAATTTACAATTTAAAATAATTTATTTAAATATTGCAGAACCAATTAAGGATAAGAATTGGCTAACTCTCCTCAAGAAACTTTGTAACTACAGTGCCCAGGGCCCTTTTAAGACTGATTCCGGGGAGCACTGCATTTAACTCAGTCACTGATGTACTGCGGTCCAATCAGAAGGGAAATGGAAGGTCAGAACCCCTCTGACCGCTGGCATCTGGAGCTCTCACGGCAAGTCTGGCTGCGTCCTCCTTCACTAGCACACCAGCTGCAATAAAGGGAAGACCCCAAGGCGCCTGTCCTTACCAGTCCTCACGTGCTTGGGCTCAGTGTGCTGCCACCCATTTCTGCCATAGGTTTCATACAGCCAGCCTCCAGCATGTGTCCAATAGAAACACCTGCATTTAGAGTCGGTCTCTCACTCAAGATTCTTATGTTACGTGACCAGGAATATACAAGCTGTCTGTGGGGCCTCAAGTGATAGTAATTATGCCACAGACTGAGTATATAACCACCTGTATTTCTTTCCATAAAAGGCATCTGAGACCCAAGGTTCAAAACCGTCTCTCCATGTGATGTGTATCCTCTGTTTCAACAGCAGTGAAGGCGCATCCAATAAGAGCTTTAGGAATTTATAATACACTCCACTGCTTATTAATCCAAACCAGGCTTAAGTCCTCAGATGGAAAGAAACTTTCAAATAAGCGGAGCTGATACAGACACTGAAAAGTTTAATATCTTACTCGAAAATTTCAGACATCTCACAAATACCCAGGAACTCTTCCTCTGGATGTGCCCTGAAATTGGTAGAAGTTAAAACGGATACTCTTTTATTTAAAGAAGTTTCTTTCTCTTCTCCTCTTGATCTGGTCTGCTCAAAGTATGGACTGCAAGCAAGTTTCAGTAAAAAAATCAAAGCTTGAAATTAATTAATGTTGAAATAGGTATAATTACCAGAGAAATTAGAAAGCAGCCAACTTTTATTAAGTTTTTCAGTATGCAGTAGATCTTATGCTGAGAAATTTACCAATACTAGACTGGGGGTATTTACTGAGTATTGTTTAGAATCACAAAATCTTCTTTTATTTTAAAACTAAGCTGCATTTTAATAAGAAGAGAAGCTCAGAAGGAAATGTAGACCTACAAATAAAAACTAAGTATATTCCATGAAACTTACAAATATACAGATTAACTTTTCTTATTTTGGCTTTAAGTGGAAATTTTTTATGTCAAATATATACAGCCTGTTTTTCATAAATTTCCCCCAAGAAAACCTTTAAATTCAACAATTTAAGAAAAATGTTCTTTTACTTTTGTCTGAACACAGACAATCTATTGCCATACACATAGTGCATATGATCATATGTATTTATAGAGACTGCATAACTCTAAGTTCTGTGCAAATGGGCCTACCTCATATTTTTGCATGCACAATTTTCGATACTCTATCCTAGTGGATGGTAACACAGTGTAATTTTATAGTTTTTATTCAGTCAAGAAACCATCCCAAGAATTATTTACAATTTAATAACTGAATGATTATCAGATGCATGATACACTGCAAAACTATTCTTACATTGTGAATGCTGATCCTGTGCGTTTTTGGTGTTAAACGGGTAACTTTTATAAGTCTGAGGTTTAAATTGACATATACAAAAGTAACCAAAGCCTGAAGAATGTGGCAAAAAAAGGAGCTGCTACCACAGAGCATTTATATTTATAACGGACACAGGAGTACAGGGAATTAAGGGATTTTTGAAAAAAATGATTAAAAATATGGAGTGTACATATAGCCTATAAGGCAAAATCTAAGTTCCAAGTGTACTCAACACTGGCAACTCCATTATGAGCAGTAACACTGAAGTGTATGCACACACACTGCCAGAGAACTGGTTCCCACGATTCCCACCACAGTGCACTTCACTGCACAGTAGAAGGTACTCCAGGGGCGTCTACCAAGGCTCACGTTTGAAAAGAATCTCCTGTTTTTCCCTTGACTCAAAGTCCAATCAATATCATTCATAACAGAAATCAGAACTATGCTTTTGGGTTTTTTTTAAGGAAGTGAAAAATATAATCTGCAACCATTACAGTTCTAACGCACCCACTATAATGATAATCTATCAACACGGATTTTTTGCAGAACTTTCACTCACATCCAAGTACCAAGGAAGCCTTTCATGTAGCCTTCTACATTTTGAATAAAACACATAATCGGATTTAAGTGAATCCTTAGAAAGCTCCAAAGTCTGCCTTTTCTAACATTCTCAGATGGGTGATTGTATCAACAGATGCAAGCAGATGTGTCCACAGAAGAATGTGCTGCCCAAGGAACCTGCATTTGGCTGGAAACTACAGGGTCCACCACAAAGTTAAATTGAAAGAAGACCTGTGATGGCCAAGTTCTTAGTAGACTATGAAAAAATGACAGGCTCAGGCCCTAACTGCGAAGCCCAGTCAGTGTGACGCGTTCCTGACTGACAGGAATGTCGTGAGTTTGGGACTCTCGGGGCTCTTGATTGCAGAGTGCTGCTGTGTGTCTTACAGTGCTTTCTGATGCCCGTTTGCAGAAGGCTTTGTTGTTTCTGAATCCCGTGAAGTATCTGATAAGTGAAGTTTATGAAGGCCTGCAGGAAAATGAAGAAAATGGTGAGGAATGCCGTATTGTTGAGTGGTTGAGCAAAGGGTCCGGAGGAGACTAACAAGGCAGAACATGACGTGTTACTGTGCAAAGTGTGATGCACTGGCCAGACCCCCTTTACGATGAAAGACCTCTTCCCCACTGGCAGCTCCTCGGGGAGGCCTAAGCTGAAGACAGTGCCCATCAGGAAGTCATGCCTTCTCCTCAAGTCAGTGCAGCTCTGGGGACCAGCCCTTTGTCACAACGTCCCATAGGGCCAGCTGAGGCCTCTGGTGAGATGCATGTAGCCACTTCCTCTCTCCTCCCCTGCCCTGCCATCTGCATTGATCCCAGGAGTGCCCTCTAATAAACCTCCTCCTGCAGGCTTATTGCCATCCCAAAGTGCACTTCCCAGGGAACCCAACCTGAGACAAGTATGACCCCATTTTTGTTAAAATACACACAGACATATATACACACAGGAAAACATATGGAAGGACACACCAAAATATTAACATGTAAAAAGAAAAAGCAAAACTTTACCAAAAAGAAAGGGCAAAAGAACAAATTGAACATAAATTTCATTACCCAAAGATACTTCACAGAATAAAAAATGATCACTCTTTTTAAGTGATATTAATTTCCCTCTACATCATACAGCAATTATTTACATAATATACCAGATATATAAAACAATATCGTGCCCCCACGGGGAGAAAAGGTGGAAGAAAGCTCAAGAGTTTATATGGCACTAAAGCTCCAAGCACTTTAATAAAATGAAGCACAAAAATGTTCAAGAACACAAAAGCAGAAATCTATGGAAAAGATTTTGAGGAAACAATTTTTATGAGGCTCAGACCTTTGTGATACTTCAAAAACATACTTGAATAAGATTATTTTTCCCCTAAAATTCCAGATGGTTATCTACCTGTTATGCAATTTTACACCAGTCTTAAACCAACATAGCACTCCAAATTTTAAAATTTCTATCACCTGCATATCTTAATGAAAGAAAATGTAAAATTGAGCCTGTCTGTGCTGGATGATTGGGAAGGAAAAAAGCAAGCAATCCAACATAGTTCTGGTCTCAGGAAAGGCCATGCTGCTGAGTGACAATAGGAGCCCACCGCTGTTAGAGGTGGGAAGAGTGTCGAACAGGGCCTGCTGGAGAGGGAAGTGGGCAGAGGGAACCAGGGAGGTGAGCGGCACCCTAACTGAAGCGGAATCCCCTTTTAAGATAGCTTATTTCAGCTAGTTACTGCGAACCCCTGGAGCAGGGCAGGCTACGCACTCTGAAAAACTACAGTGTCTCCCTTGTGCAGTGACAACCGCCGCCTCCACACCCCGCAGCTAAATTCTGAGTGTTCACTATGTGCAAGATACTCTATGACACGGGTACTGTTACTGTCAATGGACAGAGCAGCAGAGGGGAAAAGCCTACAGAAAAAGAGAGAAAAGGAAGGAGATAGTTAAATTTTATAATCAAATTATGATTCCCAGTGAAATCATCTTAAGATCTCAGATCATTCAAACATTCTATGTACTTAATGGGGATCTTTTTCTATGTGTAAGACATTGCTGCCTTGGAGCATTCCAAAAAGTACAAGAAATCACTTCAAAAGAATCTAAATCTATCAATTAAAAAGTTTTACACAGGGCCAGCCAGACGGCCTAGTGGTTAAAGTTCTCGCTCTGCACCTCAGCAGCCTGGGTTCACTCCAGTCGTGGAACCACACCACCTATCAGCTGCCACGCTGTGGTGGCAGCCCACACAGAAGAACTCGAAGGACTACAACTAGGATATACAACCATGCACCGGGGCTTTGGGGAGAAGGGAAAAAAAAGAAAGTCAATTTACAAAGCAAATAAAAAATTTCATAAAAAAGTTTTACACAACTCTTAATAACTGCACTGCCTCTCATGATCAACGAGCTGACACAACAAACGTGACCTTCTCCTGAGGTTAAGTTATATTTTACTACTTTAATAAAAGCTTCCTGAGCAAGAGGAGATCCAGGATACCTAACTCAAATGCTAAACTGGCTGCCATTCATTCACAATCATCTCATTTTAGTGAGTGGTAAGTGGGGATTTATCTGAGACTACGGCTAGCTAATCTTGCTGATGCTACAACAGGCTTAAAAATGAAGTTGTAACTCTAGACATTTGGCTGAAAGGACTATTTGATTCCCACTCCATCCTGCAGATGGTAATCTGGCCAGTATGATGAATCCAGACATTAAAATCCATAAATTACCTGATGCTTCAACTGAAATGAAACCTAACTTTTCCCTTTCAGGCCAATATTTCATCAGCCACCCCCTCAAAAGGTGAATTTAAAGTAAAATACATATGAATAGATAATCTGAAATCTTTTTTCCCTTCCCAAAGGTCACCCTTCAATGATCAGGTCTGGAAAGGCTCAGTGGTGTGCGAGGCCTTACCGTTGCTCATAGGGTTTAAGTTATCTGAACACAGGACCTTAATGAATTGATCATTACGTTGCCTTCTGCAGTAGCTAAAAGCCACAATGGAATATGAAGTATAAGCATTCAAATGATATCAATTCAAGTAAATGAGCTAACATAAGGACTTGCTACAATAAATCACTGCCTATCCCTTCTTTCATTATAAAATTACATATCCCAAACCCAAGAAGATTTATATAGCAAGATAGTCTATATTGTCCTGGTATTCCTAAAATATAAAGCCTGAAATATATTTAGTACTAATATTGAAGCAAGCATAAAAAATACATTCATAGATTACATTTATAACCTTTATATGTTAGACAAACCTAAGAGTTTTCAATACTGTCACAATGCATATAACTCACAGAATACATGATAATGAATGCCCTCTCTCCTATTAATGCCAAGAATACTAATATTTTTATCCTGAATTATTATTTGGCTTAGTGAAGAGAATTATGGGTCAGTCTGATACTTGTAAAACCCAAGCCTCAAAAAATCTTTAACTAAAAAATAGCAAGTGGTATCATTACCGAAAAATAAGCCTTTAGCCTATTATCATCTTCACCTCTCCACAATCACCATCATCATAACAATAAAAAGAGCTAATATTTACTGAGCTCTTAAAATGTGCCAAGACTATGCTCAGGCCCTTACGAGAATGATTTCAACTTATACTCACAACAGTCCCCAAAACAAGAAATTATCACCATTTTACAGATGAGGACCCCAAGGCTTAATGACATAATTTTACAGAAGAGGATAACCAGTAAGAAGTGGGTCAGAAATGTGACCTCTAAGGTTTTACACATTTGGAAAAATGATTAGGTGAAGACTTAAAATGAACTCACATGTCAAAACTATTAATTAGTAGAAAGAGAGAAAAATACCCATAACCCTCAGGATTACCTAGGGCCTTGAAAAGTTCTTCTCGTACAGCAGAGGTGAATTTTCTGACCAGACACAATGTTGTCACAATAGCAAAAAGCAAATTGTAGGATAACACAATATAGAAATTTCCCAGCCAATTAAACCTTCCAAAGTCTCCAAGCAGATCAAATCTAGTGATTCCTGTTAAAACAAATAAAATAGCCCTTAATAAAATCAGGTATGATATATTTATAAAGGTTACAAAATAAAGTACAAATCAGATCAAACTCCACGAACTTTCTCATTCCTGTTAGTGGGCATCCTAGTTTAACATACACAATTGTTATCTCATGGGACACCCTCAGCCAACCCTAAACCCCTTTACCAGCATGCCACAGTCACGTGGAAGTTAGGAGCAATGAGGCTGGAACGAGTGCCCTGTCACTCAGAATTGACTCCTACATGGACAAGAAACCTCCCATCCTGCTCACAGGAGAGGATGGGCGCAGCAATGCTCCACGGAAATAGGAAAGACAGCTGACAAACCCCCACCACTTGTCCCCTCTCTTCAAACAGGTCCCTGTTCAACTGTCACCTCCACGGAGAGGGCACCTGTTTCCTCTACCTAAAATAGCTGGACCCTCCATGGCCCTCTATCCTAATTATGTTTCTCATAGCACACATTACCTGAAATATTTCTTTTCCTTTTTGGCCTATTTGTTGCCTACCTTCCTTACCAGAATGTAAGTTCTATAAGAATGAGGACTTCATCTTTTTCACTCCTATAATCCCAATGCCCAAAGCAATGCCTTGCACATAGTTAATACTTATTACATAAATGAATAAACATATAGGGTGATTCCTTTCCAGGAAAAAAAAAAAACATTATTAATCTGAATGCTACATTAAGCTGGATGGTACAGGCTCGTGGAGTAAAATGGCAAAGCTGAAAATGCAGTGTAGGTCTATCACCTATGCATTTAGGTTAGTTCAATTCACCTATACACATTCTTTTAACAGTCTTTTTATTTAGAAAAATAATTTAAACAGGCATTCTATTCAACGAGCATGTGCCGTGGGCCCGATACTCACTGGAAAGCATGTGTGAGTGGCAGGACTTTTCTGACCACTGGTAAATAAATACAGAAGTAAAACAGCACTAAGTGGGCTGTCAAGTGAGAGATGACGGGGTTGTGGATGTTCTTCAAGGAAGAAGCTCAACAGCTACTTGGGGCCATACAAGTTCTAACCACAAAGGACTGCACACACAAAATCATGTGCTTTTGTTTTATGGGTGGTCTAAGGATCTCAAGAATAACTTTGATAGGGGCCAGCCCCGTGGCCAAGCGGTTAAGTTTGCGCGCTCCACTGTGGCGGCCCAGGGTTTCAACGGTTTGGATCCTGGGTGCGGACACGGCACCACTCATCAGGCCATGCTGAGGCGGCGTCCCACATGGCACAACTGGAAGGACCCACAACTAAAATATACAACTATGTACTGGGGGGCTTTGGGGAGAAGAAGGAAAAATAAAAAAAATCTTTAAAAAAAAGAACTTTGATAAACTCAATTTCACCTTATCAGCTGCCTTTGAACTTAACCCTCATCCCCACCACCCCAAGGCAATCCCATCACCCACCAAAGGGATACACTCCACAAAAGCAGCTTATAGAAACAAACAGAAAAACCTTCATATCTAAACAGTGTCGTAAAAAATAGGAGGTTTCAAAAAGCAGTTCTTTCATAGCCACATCTACCCAGGGCCCATGTATTTGAGTTTGAGAGACAATAATCTACCAAAATATTTTAAAAAGATAGAAGACTAATGAAAACATACAACAAAGTAACTTGTTAAAGAAGGTGAAAGGGACCCAGACCACAGTGTCATATGTGGCACAGGTCACACATCATGAAAGCACGGCAACACTCGTGGCTGCAGTTTCTCAGATGGAAGCCTTCATAAAACTACACTTTGTTAAAAGGAATACATACACCCAGTTATATATTTTATTTTTCAAATCAAGTACCATTTAATTTAACCTAGGAAGTTACTGTAAACAAGATATAGTTATTCCAAAACAAACTTCAGTGGTTTCAGCCCAGGGATCCCAAATAAGTCTTTTAGTTGATCTTTAGGGTCAAAGACTCCTTTGAGGTGGCTGGCCTGGTGGCACAGCGGTTAAGAGTGAAGTTGGGCCAGAATGTACTTGCACAGTGAGAACGAAAGGTATACTATGAACACTAGGAAAGTGATTTCACTAGAACTTGTGAGTGGACTCAATTTAGTATCTGGAGAGTCAGGGTCAAGACCTGATTTGAAATAGCAGGCAAGAGCAATCTCTCTCATTAGATGTTTGGGTCCCCAGGACATCTCAGGTTGACCTCACAGACAGAAATCCAAGAGCCTGCTGCACTAAGGCACTAGACTAACTATTACATTATAGGCACTAGTTCTAAAGACATGTTGTTTCAAAGTTAATTCAATATTTTAAAAATCTAATATTGACTGACTAAAAGATTACTCTGGACAATATGCACAGCTCTTCAATTATGGAAATCTTCTCTAAGACTGAACAGCAAGAAACCTTAAACAATCACTTCTCTAAACTTCTGTCTGAGAGGTTTTTGTCACGGCAATAATTAAATTGTAGAGTGTTCTTTTCTATTAAAAGCACCAACACTAGGCGCCAGCTTGGTGGCGCAGCGGTTAAGTTGGAACCTTCTGCTTTGGCAGCCAAGGGTTTGCCGGTTCGGATCCTGGATGCAGACCTACACACCACTTGTCAAGCCATGCTGTGGCAGGCGTCCCAAATATAAAGTAGAGGAAGATGGGCATGGATGTTAACTCAGGGCCAGTCTTCCTCAGCAAAAAGAGGAGGATTGGCAGCAGACGTTAGCTCAGGGCTAATCTTCCTCAAAAAAAAAGAAAGCACCAACACTTAAGAAAAAGTAACAGTTAAAGTTTTAACTGAACACTTATTATATGCATACCTCTTTTTATTGTGCTTAGCTTTACTGCATTTCACAGATACTGCATTTTTTACAAATTGAAGGTCTGTGGCAACCCTGCATCGAGTAAGTCTACCAGTGCCGTTTCTCCAATAGTGTGTGCTCATTTCATGTCTCTGCGTCACATTTTGGTAATTCTCTCAATATTTCAAACTTTTTTACTTTTATTATATTTGTTACGGTGATCTGTGATCAGTGATCTTTATGTTACTCCTGCAATTGCTTTGGGCTCCACAAACTGCTCCCATATAAGACGGTGAACTTAATCCGTAAACGTGTGTGTTCTGACTGCTCCACCGACTGGCTGTTCTCCGTCTCTCCCTCTCCTGGGCTTCCCTGTTCCCTGAGACACAGCAATATTGAAATTAGGCCAAGTAATAACCCTACAATGGCCTCAGAGTGTTCAAGTGAAAGGAATAGTCACACATCTTTCATTTTGAATCAAAAGCTAGAAATGATAAAGCTTAGTGAGGAAGTCATGTCGAAAGCCAAAACAGGCCGAAAGCTAGGCCTCTTGTGCCAAACAGTCAAGCTGTGAACGCAAAGGAAAAGTTCTTGAAGGAAGTTAAAAGTGCTACTCCAGTGAACACACGAATGATAAGAAAGCAAATAGCCTATTGCTGCCGTGGAGAAAGTTTCAGTGGTCCGGACAGAAGATCAAACCTGCCACAGCATTCCCTTAAGCCAAAGCCCAGTCCAGAGCAAGGCCCTGGCTCTCTTCAATTCTGCGAAGGCTGAGAGAGGGGAGGAAGCTGCAGAAGAAAAGTCTGAAGCTGGCAGAGGTTGGTTCGTGAGGTTTAAGGAAAGAAGCGTCCCCAGAACACAAAAGTGCAGGTGGAGCAGCAAGTGCTGACGTAGCCGCTGCAGCCAGACGTCCGGAAGATCCAGCTAAGATCACTGATGAAGGTGGCCGCACTGGCAGATTCTCCATGAGGATGGAACAGCCTTAGTGGAGGAGGATGCCGCCTAGGACTTCCATAGCTGGAGAGGAGAGGTCAACGCCTGGCTTCAAAGCTTCAAAGGACAGGCTGACTCTCTTGTTAGGAGTTAATGCAGCTGGTTTGAGTTGAAGCCAATGCTCACTTAGTGTTCTGAAAATCCTAGGGCCCTTAAGGACTATGTTAAATCTACTCTGCCTGTGCTCTATAAATGGAACAACAAAGACTGGATGACAGCACATCTGTTTACAACATGTTTTACAGCCTATTTTAAGCCCACTGTTGAGACCTACTACTCAAAAAAAAATATTCCTTTCAAAATATTACTGCTCACTGATGATGCTCCTGGTCACCCAAGATTCTGATGGAGATGCACAATGAGATTGATGTTGTTTGCATGCCTGCTAACACAACATCCACTCTGCAGCCCATGGATCAAGGAGTAATTTCAACTTTCAAGTCTTCTTATTTAAGAAAGACATTTCATAAGGCTGTAGATTACACAGTGATTCCTCTCGTGGATCTTGGTAAAGTAAGTTGGAAACCCTCTGGAAAGGATTCACCATTCTAGATGCCATTAAGAACATTCGTGATTCATGGGAAGATGTCAAAACATCAACATTAACAAGAGTCTGGAAGAAGCTGATTTCAACCCTCCCGGATGACTTTGAGGGGTTCAAGGCTTCAGTGGAGGAAGTAACTGCAGATGTGGTGGAAACAGCAAGAGAACTAGAATTAGAAGTGGAGCCTGAAGACGTGACTGAATTGCTGCAATCTCATGATACAACTTTAACAGATGAGGATTTGCTTCTTATGGACAAAGGAAGTGGTTTCTTGAGATGAAATCTACTGGTGAAGATGCAGTGAAGGTTGTTGAAATGACAACAAGGGATTTAGAATATGACGTAAACTTAGCTGATAAAGCAGCAGCAGCAGCAGGGCTTGAGAGCACTAACTCCAATTTTGAAAGAAGTTCTGCTGTGGGCAAAACGCTATCAAACAGCATCACACGCCACACAGAAATCATTAGTGAAAGGAAGAGTCGATCGATGCTGCAAATTTCACTGTTGACTTATTTTAAGAAATCCCACAGCCACCCCAGCCTTCAGCAACCACCACCTTGATCAGTCAGCAGCCATCAACATGGAGGCAAGACCCTCCACCAGCGAAAAGATTACAACTTGCTGATGGCTCAGATGATGGTTAGCATTTTTTAGTAATGAAGTATTTTTTAGACGTAATGCGATTGCATACTTAATAGAATACAGTATAGTGTAAACATAACTTTTATATATACTGGGAAACCAAAAATATTCATGTGACTCGATTTATTGCAATATGTGCTTTGTTGTGGTGGTCAGGAACCAAACCCACAGTGTCTCCAAGGTATGCCTGTATAAGAACATATAATACTTCAAAATATCTATTTCTGGAGACAGGTATAAAAGGTTATTACAGCAGCAAATTTTAAAATACTACTAACTATAAGAAAATTCAATTATCAAATGTTATTTAACACTCCTAGTCAAATATCAAAATGCTTATTCCTATTGAGAAGTCCATTTCTTTAAAAGATATGTAAAACATATACCAAGAAAGAAGCTTAGTTAGTTAAGCACCAGCTAAGCATAAGGCTACATTATCTGGATTATCTATCAAAATACTCCATACAAACCACATATCAGCTCCCCCCAACTAGCATTCAATTGAAAATATTCTATGCATAATTCCTTGTATAAAGACCTTTTTCTGTTCATACCTATAAAAGAACAAAGGTACAAAACAAAACCCTGTTTCAAGAGATTGTTACTCCATCTACAATATGAGTCAAGAGAATTTGTTTGTTAGTCCACCCGAATCAACTGAGACTTTTAGCAAGCATATTCATGTTCCTTAACTAGCAAGTTGAGAGTTTATAAAGCTTGACACACTTGGGGCCGGCACGGTGGCACAGAAGTTAAGTGCACACATTCCGCTTCATGGCCCAGGGTCCCCCAGTTTGGATCCCAGGTACAGACATGGCACCGCTTGTCAAGCCATGCTGTGGTAGGCGTCCCATATATAAAGTAGAGGAAGATGGGCATAGATGTTAACTCAAGGCCAGTCTTCCTCAGCAAAAAGAGGAGGATTGGCAGCAGATGTTAGCTCAGGGCTGATCTTCCTCAAAAGAAAAGAAGAAGCTTAAAAATGGCGGGGTGAGCTGACCCGGGATTCTCTCCCCTGCAAAATACAACAAAAGATTGGAAGAACTGAATTTCAGAGAATAAACATAATGCCAGCTCGTTAGAGACCTACAATACCAAGAAGGCGGAGATCATAACCTTGCTTACACCCTCCAGGCGCTGGAACGGTAGGAGAGAACATCGCTCCCTCCCCTAGAGTCTGCAATCGCTGCGGCGCGGGTCAGGAAGGAGCGGGGGAGGGGCCGCGCGACCAGGGGATCATCCAGGACTCCTGCCGCTGATTCAGTGGAGACCCGCTGACAGGGGGCAAAGCTTCCGTCCGCGGGGACCCTATAAATCAAGGGCCTTGGGAGACCAGAGAACAGAACTGATCTGAACCCAGACCGGCGCGTGTGAGTAACAGCCCCTCCCCCCCAGCAAAGCCAGTGGGCGCAGCCATCTTGCCCCAAGGTGGAGAGCTAACACGCCGCTCTCGACCCCCATCTAGTGGCAACAGGCTGTAACTGCAACTGAATTCTAGCACCATGCGAAAAAACCGCTCCTCTACCTTCCAGCAATTTATAAAAGCCCCAGACCAGAAGAAAAACAATAAAAACACAGAATTAAGTCCTGAGGACTTGGAATTAGGTAAACTAAGTGATAATGAATTAGAGCAGCTATAATCAAAAAACTCAATGAGGTAGAGAGAAAGATAGAGAAACAAGCCGAGTTCTGGAGTTACTTCACAAAAGAGATTGAAATCATAAAGAATCAAACAGAATTACTTGAGATGAAAAACACAATGGACCAGATAAAACAAAATACGGATTCCCTGAATGCCCATGTAGACCACATAGAGAAGAAAATTAGCATAATCGAGGATAGACAGGCTGAATGGCACCAGACAGAGGAAGAAAGAGAACTAAGAATTTAAAAAAATGAGGAAAATCTCTGAGAGATAATGGATTCAATGAGGAGTAAGAACATAAGGATCATAGGAATTCCTGAGAATATGGAAAAGGAAAATGGAGCAGAAAGAGTGCTTAATGAAATTATAGAAAAGAACTTACCAAATCCAGGGATTAACGGAGAAATGTGTGTAGAGGAAGGTTTCAGATTTCCTAGATTTGTCAATGTAAAAAGACCCACCGCAAGGCACATAATAGTAAAGTTGGCAAATAGGAATGATAAGGAAAGAATACTCAGGGAAGTAAGAAAAAAAAAGAGAATAACCTATAAAGGAGCCCCTATCAGACTGTCAGCGGATTTCTCTACAGAAACCCTACAAGCTAGGAGAGAATGGAGTGATATATTCAAAGCTTTAAAGGACAAAAACCTTCAGCCAAGAATACTCTATCCAGCAAGAATTTCCTTCAGATATGAGGGAGAAATTAAATCTTTTCCAGACAAACAAAAGTTAAGGGAATTTGTAACTAAAAGCCCTCCATTACAAGAAATCCTCAAGAAGGCTCTCATACTTGAAAAAAGAAAAAAGGGAGAAAGGGGACACAATCCACAGACTAGGGAGACCAATGGATAGAACCAGAACAGGATAGCAAATATTCAACTATAGCATTAGGGTAAAAATAAGGAAACTACCAAAACAAGGACGATCTTAGCACTCTAACTACAAATTAATAAGACGAGTTGGAATAAAAAATGAAAATAATTATTCACGAGGGGAAGAGCAAAGGGTCTAAATCAGTATTGGTTGAGTAAGTAAGAGACCACCAGTGAATAGACTATATTATACACGAGATTCTAAATACAAACTTCAAGGTAGACACTAAAATAAAGTACAGAAAAGAGTCACAAATCATAGATAAGGAAAAATCTAAGAAACCCAGCATAAGAAATTGCAGTATTAAATGGGTAGTCTAAAGCACACAGGAAAAGAAACACAGGAAAACAAGATAATGAGTGACAGATTGACAGCATTAAGTCCACATGCATCAATAATCACTCTCAATGTGAACAGATTGAACTCTCCAATAAAAAGACACAGAGTGGCAAAATGGATTAAAGAACAAGATCCAACAATTTGTTGCCTCCAGGAAACACACCTCAGCCCCAAGGACAAACACAGACTCAGGGTGAAGGGGTGGAGGACAATACTTCAAGCAAATAGCAAGGAAAAAAAGGCAGGTGTTGCAATTCTCATATCAGACCAAGTGGATTTCAAAATAAGACAGGTAAAGAGAAACACAGAGGGACAATATATAATGATCAAAGGGACACTTCATCAAGAAGAAATAATGCTTATAAATATCTATGCACCCAACACAGGAGCACCAAGATTCATAAAGCAACTATTAACAGACCTAAAGGAAGATGTTAAAAACAACACAATAATAGTAGGGGACCTCAACACCCCACTCACATCAATGGACAGATCATCCAGACAGAAAATCAACAAGGAAATAGTGGAGCTAAATGAAAAACTAAAACAATTGGACTTAATAGACATATATAGATCACTCCACCCTGAAGGAGCTGAATACACATTCTTCTCAAGTGCACATGTAACATTTTCTAGGATAGACCATATGTTGGGAAAAAAGGCAAGCCTCTACAAATTTAAAAAAATTGAAATAATAACAAGCATCTTCTCAGATCATAGTGCTATAAGGCTAGAAATTAATTACAAGAAAAAAGCTGAGAAAGGCACAAAGATGTGGAGACTAAACAACACACTACTGAACAAGCAATGGATCACTGAAGAAATTAAAGAAGAAATAAAAAAATACCTGGAAACAAATGAAAATGATAGCATGCCATACCAACTCATATGGGATACAGCAAAAGCTGTATTAAGAGGAAAATTCATCGCAATACAGGCACATCTTAACAAACAAGAAAAATCCCAAATAAGCAACCTTAAAGCATACCTAACCGAACTAGAAAAAAAAGAACAAATGAAGCCCAAAGTCAGCAGAAGGAGAGAAATAATAAAAATCAGAGCAGAAATAAATACTATTGAAACGAAAAAGGCAGTAGAAAGGATCAATGAGACAAAGAGCTGGTTTTTTGAGAAGATTAATAAAATTGGCAAACCACTAGCCAGACTTACAAAGAAAAAAAGGGAGAAAGCTCAAATAAACAAGATCAGAAATGAGCGAGGAGAAATAACAACAGACTCTACAGAAATACAACAGATTATAAGAGAATACTACAAAAAACTATATGCCAACAGAATGGATAACCTAGAGGAAATGGATAAATTCTTGGACTCCTACAATCTCCCAAAGCTCACTCAAGAAGAGGCAGACAATTTGAACAGACCAATCACAAGGAAAGAGATTGAAACAGCAATCAAAAACATCCCAAAGAATAAAACCCCAGGACCAGATGGCTTTCCTGGGGAATTTTACCAAACTTTCAGAGAGGATTTAATACCTATCCTTTTCAAGCTATTCCAAAAAATTAGGGAAGATGGAACACTTCCTAACACATTCTATGAGGCCAACATCATGCTGATACCAAAACCTGACAAGGATACCACGAAAAAAGAGAACTACAGGCCAATATCACTGATGAACATAGATGCAAAAATTCTAAACAAAATTTTGGCAACCCAAATTCAGCAATTCATCAAAAGAATCATACATCAGGATCAGGTGGGATTCATACCAGGACACAGGGATGGTTCAACATCCGCAAATCAATCAACGTGATACACCACATCAACAAACTGAGGAATAAAAACCACATGATCGTCTCAATAGATGCAGAGAAGGCATTTGACAAGATCCAACAGCCATTTATGATAAAAACTCTGCACAAAATGGGCACAGAAGGAAACTACCTCAACATAATAAAGGCCATATACGACAAACCCATAGCCAACATCATACTCAATGGGCAAAAACTGAATCCCATCCCCCTGAAAACAGGAACGAGACAAGGATGCCCTCTATCACCACTCTTATTTAACATAGTACTGGAGGTCCTGGCCAGAGCAATCAGGCAAGACAAAGGAATAAAAGGAATCCAAATAGGGAGGGAAGAAGTGAAACTCTCGCTGTTTGCAGACGACATGATCTTATATATAGAAAACCCCAAAGAATCCATTGGAAAACTGTTAGAAGTAATCAACAACTACAGCAAAGTTGCAGGGTATAAAATCAATTTGCATATATCAGTGGCATTTCTATACTCCAGTAATGAACCAACAGAAAAAGAACTCAAGAATACAATACCATTCACAATCGCAACAAAAAGAATAAAATACCTTGGGGTAAATTTAACTAAGGCAGTGAAGGAGCTATATAATGAAAATTACAAGGCCTTTCTGAGAGAATTGGATGACGACATAAGGAGATGGAAAGACATTCCATGTACATGGATTGGAAGAATAAACATAGTTAAAATGTCCATTCTACCTAAAGCAATCTACAGATTCAACGCCATCCCAATCAGAATCCCATTGACATTCTTTACAGAATTAGAACAAAGAATCCTAAAATTCATATGGAGCAACAAAAGACCCCGAATTGCTAAAGCAATCCTGAGAAAAAAGAACAAAACGGGAGGCATCACAATCCCTGACTTCAAAACATACTACAAAGCTACAGTAATCAAAACAGCATGGTACTGGTACAAAAACAGGTGCACAGATCAATGGAACAGAATTGAAAGCCCAGAAATAAAACCACACATCTATGGACAGCTTATCTTTGACAAAGGAGCTGAGGGCATACAATGGAGAAAAGAAAGTCTTTTCAACAACTGGTGCTGGGAAAACTGGAAAGCCACATGTAAAAGAATGAAAATTGACCATTCTTTTTCACCATTCACCAAAATAAACTCAAAATGGATTAAAGACCTAAAGGTGAGACCTGAAACCATAAGGCTTCTGGAAGAAAACGTAGGCAGTACACTCTTTGACATCAGTATTAAAAGGATCTTTTCGGACATCATGCCTTCTCAGAGAAGGGAAACAATAGAAAGAATAAACAAATGGGACTTCATCAGATTAAAGAGCTTCTTCAAGGCAAATGAAAACAGGATTGAAACAAAAAAACAACCCACTAACTGGGAAAAAATATTTGCAAGTCATATATCTGACAAAGGCTTAATATCCTTAATATATAAAGAACTCTCACAACTCAACCACAAAACATCAAACAACCCAATCAAAAAATGGGCTGGAGACATGAACAGACATTTCTCCAAAGAAGATATACTGATGGCCAATAGGCACATGAAAAGATGCTCATCATCGCTGATCATCAGGGAAATGCAAATCAAAACTACACTAAGATATCACCTTACACCCGTTAGAATGACAAAAATATCTAAAACTAATAGCAACAAATGTTGGAGAGGTTGTGGAGAAAAAGGAACCCTCATACACTGCTGGTGGGAATGCAAACTGGTGCAGCCACTATGGAAAACAGTATGGAGATTCCTCAAAAAACTAAAAATAGACCTACCATACGATCCAGCCATCCCACTACTGGGTATTTATCCAAAGAGCCTGAAGTCAGCAATCCCAAAAGTCCTGTGCACCCCAATGTTTATTGCAGCACTGTTTACAATAGCCAAGACGTGGAAGCAACCTAAGTGCCCATCAACAGATGAATGGATAAAGTAGATGTGGTGCATATATACAATGGAATACTACTCAGCTGCAAAACAGAACAAAATCATTTCATTTGCAATAACATGGATGGACCTTGAGAGAATTATGTTAAGTGAAATAAGCCAGCGAGAGAAAGATAATCTGTGTATGACTCCACTCATATGAGGAATTTAAAACTATGGACCAAGAACAGTTTAGTGGATACCAGGGGAAAGGTGGGGTGGGGGGTGGGCACAAAGGGTGAAGTGGTGCACCTACAACACGAATGACAAACATTAATGTACAATTGAAATTTCACAAGATTGTAACCTATCAATAACTCAATTAAAAAAAAAAAAAGAAACCCAAATCTTTAAAAAAAAAGAAAAAGCTTGACACACTAAAGGAATGGTTAAAGTAACTTTATCAATAAATTATGTGTGCTGGCATATCACACAAATGGCTGACATGAATAGCCATGGCTTTAGCCTAAGATTACCAAAGAGAATACATATATCTTATTATAAATTAAATGTTCTTTGATGAAACACTGGAATTCACACATTTTTTTCCCTCTGGACTCTCACAATGATTAGTTTAAATTATTATCTCGCTAGGTTTTCAAATTCCCTTCTCTAAACTAGACTTCTGAAATAAATTTACCTAAGAAAGTGTCAAAAAATAAATGTGATTTAAAGAATATGAAATAATAAAATCGACAATAATTTTTAAACATCATTAATTGCAAGATTAATGTAAATAGGCTCACTGCCACTTGTTTTATTCATTGAAAAACAAAGCCATTCTAAAACCAAAGAGTGGTCCCACTTTTGGGGTGGAATGGAAGATGATGCCACTAAAGCAAAGACTTTAACTTTTGACCAGTCTTACTGTGCAAGTAGATGTTGGTTAAATTACGTCAGTTAGAAATATGTTTATTGACTTCATGCTCCAGCCAAGATGGAGTAAAAGAGACCAGATTTTACCTCAGACTTGACTCAACCAAAAAACTGGACAAAATATCCAAACCATGGTTTGCAAGATCCTGGACATCTAGCAATGAAGCTCAATGATGTTGAGAAATGAGAAACAGGCGAGCCAAGTCCTATGCCTGCCACAGCTCCTGCTTGTAGAGGCTTCCAGGCACAGTGTGGAGAGGAACAGGGACAGGTCCAGCCATCTTGGTGAGTTGAAGAGATGCATCTGGAGCTTGGGGACAGCATGGTGGCTAGAGAGCTACACAGGGTGGGAACACACACGGTGTGCAGAGGATGTCTCAAGTATTCAGCAGGGAACTACCAATGCATGCTTGTGGAAAACAATCAACCCCAAAATGACACAGATGATAGAATAAGTAGCGAGGACATTAAAAGAACTATAACTATATTCCTTATATTTCAGAAGTTAGAGGAAACATTGAACTTGTTAACTAGAGACATGAAAGATGTAAAACAGACCTTTTACAGAGGAAAACTTCAATGTAAGATGTGAAAAATACACTAGATGGGATTAATGACAGATTAGAAACTGCAAAACAAGAGATCAGTAGACATGAAGACACATCAATAGAAACTATTCAAAATGAAATGAAGAAAGCAAAATAAAGCAAAAAAATGAATAGAGCACCAGTGAGCTATGAATTAATTTTAAATGGCTGATACGCTTGCGGTGAGAGTTCCTGAAGGAGAGGAAAGAGAGAATGGAAAAGAAAACATATTGGAAGAAATAATGGCTGAATATCTTCCAAATTTGATGAAAACTATATACCTATAGATCAAAAGAAGCTCAATGAACTCAACAAGAATCTGAAGAAAGCTATACCAAGGCACATCATAATTAAACTGCTTAAAATCAGTGATAAGAAGAAAAATCTTAAAAGTAGTCAAATAAAAAAGATCACATAAGAACAAAGATAATGATCACAGAAGATTTCTTGTCAAAAACTATGCACATGAGAAGACAGTTAAGTAACATCTTTAAAAAACTGAAGGGGAAAAAAGTCAGTCTAAAATTCTATACCCAGTAAAAATATCTTTAAAAAATAAGGCAAAATAAAGACATTTCACAGACACAAAAGGTGAAAGAATCCATCACTAGCAGACCTGCATTACAAGGAATGTTAAAATAACGTCCTCCAGGCAGAGGGAAAATGGTATCAAAAGAAAATCTGGATCTACACAAAGCAATAAAGAGCAAACAGAAATGATTACCACGTGGGTAAATATGAACGACTTTTTAGTTTTAAATCTCTTTAAAAGATCATTAATGCAAAAATAAAAACAATGTATTATGGGATTTATAACATGTGTACAAGTAAAACATATGACAATAGCACAAAGTCCAGCAGGGAAGAAACGGAAGTATATTGTTGTAAGGGCTTATACTCCAGTGCTGTAATAGCACATGAAGGTAGGCTGTGATAAACTAAAAATGTATACTACACACCCTAAAAAAACTATTCAAATAACACAACAAAGAGTTACAGCAAATAAGCCAACAATGAAGATAAAATGAAATCATTTTTTAAAAATGCAATTTATTCAAAAGCATGAAAATAAAGAGGAAAAGGGAAACAAAGAAGAGCTGAGACAAATGGAAAACAAATAGCAAGATGGTAGATTCAAAGATAATCATATCAATAATCCATTCAATGTAAATGGTCTAAACATCCAAGTTCAAAGACAAGGATTAATAGACTGGATAAAAAAGCAAGACTCAACTCTACAATATCCACAAGAAATTGTGTCTTTCAATATAAAGACACAAACAGGTTAACAGTACAAGAATGGAAAAAAGCATACTATGTTAACCCTAATCAAAAGAGAGCTGAAACGGCTGTATTAATGTCACACAAAATAGATTTCAGAGCAAAGAATATTGCCAGGGATAAAAAATGTCTCCATCATTATCATAATTTTAAAGGGGTGAATCCATTAAGAGGACACAGCAATCCTAAACATTCATGCATCTAATACTAGAGCTTCAAAATACATGAAGCAAAAACTGGCAAGACTTCAAGAAGAAATAAACAAATCCACAATTATAGTAGATTTCAAAACTTTTCTTTCAATAATTGATAAAACAAGCAGTTAGGAAATCAGTAAGGATTCAGAGAACTTGAGTAACATTACAAATCAAACTGCCCTGGCATTTATAGAATACTCCACCCTTACTAGAGTTTACTGTCTAGTTTAATTTTAACATTTTAATTAACTTTTTAAAAATTACATCTTAAGGCTCCTTCCAGCTAAATGATCCTAACTGGAATTATTTTCATAGAAAAAACACTTTATAACAAACTAAAACTTAAGGTATTTGAACGTATGTCAACAGGTGGCTAAATTATTTAGATAATGCGTGGCCAACGTGACATTTTTGCAGACAGCACAATGTGCCCTGAAACCAGAGCAGTCTCAGAAGAACAGGACAAGTAGACAGTGGGAGGAGTAAGAGCACTTAGGAAGTGAGCACTAGTTACTCTCTTAACTCTTTTAGACATTTGACACTGAATACTTTTCTTTATTATTAAAAATCCTAACTAGATATACAAATTTACTGTTCAGATATAAGAACACTACATTAATCGAAATTTAATTAGTATCACTCATTTATTATTTTACGCAATACAACTGGATATAATTAAGTCATATATAAACTTTTTACTGAGAAATTTGCAACATGGGCTTTGGAATTATTTTTACATCAATATCCAATTAGGAATATGTATTATGATTTATACTTTTATTTCACATTTGTCATTTGTAAGCATTCCTGTTTCACACCGAGAACTGGAGAGGGAAGCCCAGGGTAAATACTAGTAGTATACTTACAAACCCCAAATAAAGGCGTCTCCAAAAAGTACCAGTTTTTAAACAGGGTCCGTTCATCAAGGAACAAAAGAGAACAATCCACTTTCTCTCCTGCAAGATGATGGACTATATGGGACCCAGATGAGAAATACATGGAAATACTAAAAATAAATTCAAGCTGATTTGAAAGGGTATTTCTGATTTAATATCGTAAGCACATTTTTTTTAAATATCTGCAATTTGGGCCTTGCATAACTTATAAGTCACAGAAAAAACTTCAGGATGAAAAAAATAACTAGAAAAATAATTTTAAAATAGAAATTAGTAAAAGTATTGCAAAGTCTGTTGGTTGCAATCGAGAAAAATTTTCCCCCTCAGAAGATTTCAAATAAAGAATTATGCAAAAAATGTCAATCTCCCAGTTGTTTCTTGACTAAGCACAATAAAGAACATTTCAGCAATCATACAAAATCTATTCTTACAAAAAAATCTATTTTATTATCTATTTATTTATCTATTATCTATTCTTAGAAAATTCATTGCTACCTTTAAACTACTTTATTATAGAAAAGTTCAAGCATCTATAGATAATTTATTAAGCTAGATCCTGTTCTATTTTCACCTTGTCAATCATCTCCCCTGGAGAGTCTATTAAACCAAACTGCAAATTGTTTACTAAAAATATGAACATCAAATCCCCAAAAATGTCAGATTCTTCAAAACTGAAGTATCAACAGGCAGCAAAACAATGTTTTGGAAATCATATCCACTGGCATGGCATTAAGGGCTTTAATAAGAATTTGAATAAAAATTATTAAGCACAGATTCTTCATGTATCCTATGGACAACCAAACCATCAATCTGTATCAATTATATTCGACTAAAAATACATGGTCAAAATTTTCCTCATAACCTAATTCCTTCCAGCAAGTGACAGGCTTATAAAATCTACTTACTGGTAATTTTTCAATTGGTATGAAATTTTCCATATTCAAACCTAAGAAGCTATTTCAAAGGAATTCTTTAATAAATGTGTCACACCACACGAGGCATTTAGGTCTAAAGCTATGGTTTATGCCTATGACGCAGCAACAACAGCAATTGGCATATTAAAAAAAAACCTCACAGAACACTTTCATTTTTGAAGCAAAAATATCACCAAATTAATTATTTTACACAGGATTCAATGTATTTTCAATTTACAATTAAAGTGATAATCATCACTAAAAATTATAATAGAAAAATTGTACATATACAGGTAAATTATGCTTTTTCTCATTACTTTATTCCACATTTAACTGTAAGTGATGGGCTGCTGCTGGTTGAATTCACGGGAGCAAATGAGAACAGCCAAAGGTCAGGATCTCCTTGTGAGAGGCAAGGAGAAAGAGGGAAAAATTTCACAGCCTGGAATTTGGTAGTTAAATACATCCTCTATTCTAGTCTTACAAGCTTTTCAGCTAGTAAACCAAAATCCTGTTACACACTAGGATAATATTCATGACAATTCTCTATATTTTATCTTCTTAGAATCAAAGACTCAATTCTAAAGGGTTAATAGAGGAATTACAAAGTAACTCTCTAGTTTGCATTTCCCATAATACTAAAATAAAGCTTTTTCTTTTAGTCCAGAAATTTGCTTTTTTAATACTGTGAAAAGCCTCTATGAATCTGTTTAACGTATTTATTTCTTTTCATCTATTCAGTGCCACTGGGCATAACATGTAATGCAGTGCGTGTTGATATTTTGCAAAGCACCACATGACTCACTGTACCCTAATGCACTCCATTAATCCTGTTTGGACAGCTGGGTCCAGGCATTTGTTAGCTGCATTTTAATTGTTCCATCTTTCTTTTTCGTCTTTTTATTTATCTCTATGGCAAACTACTCAGGAATTTAATTTGTTGATCTTCAAAAAGCAAATTTTGCCATTAATTTGTTTTCTTTGTATTAAAACTACATTCAGCATGCAATTTTCTTCCATAAAATCAGTAAATATTACTATTAACAATTAATCTTAAATAACAGAGTACGGTGAGTTTCATAAATGATAAAATTGTAGAGTGGCTGTAATATCACAGAAATTACTTTTTGGACTGTCATAATACAAAGGATAACATTTAGCTACAAATCAAGTTACTAAACTGCCCATTTTTGGCATTTTCCAGATCAGCCCGCCTTAATCAGATGTCAAACAATACAGGTCCTACAAGGCAGACACAAAAGAAAGAAGACCATGACGCACCCGAGCTTCGCGTTAGTCTGTCAACAGTGGCCCCTTTACAGTCACACTTAGATTTCACTGTTTATAAAAACATGAAATTCTCATAAGAATTATGAAGAGAACTATAAAGCTTATACTTTCTGAGCACAGCCTGCAGCCCTGCTGGCTGTGAGTCTTGAGTAAATAATGGCGGCATAAGAGCTAAAAGAAAAGCAACTCAAACTCACTAGCAGTTTTTGCTACGAGCAAGGTGCTGAGGTTGAAGGACGGGATTTTTCTCATCATTTGTGAACACCCTTAAGTTGAAATCTAAGTTTAGAAAACTGAACAGAACTGTCTAATGGGAATTTTTGTCGAAATAATATTTAGCCAAGAACTGAGAATACAGTCTGCAACAGTGCTTTATGAAAGATAAGAAAGCCAAATGAAGATTTATTCAACTATTTTAATGACAGTGGAAATGTTTTACTTTTAAAAGATAAGCACAATTCTCTGTAAATTGAAAAATTAAGAAAACTATATAAATGACAGGCAAGTAAAAAACTAAAGAACTAAAGGATGTCCTTTAAATCATTGTGTGCACTCAAAGATCTCACTGCTTTCAAGTCCATTTCATGGACACAAAGCAGCTTAAAATAAACTTTACAGATTTTCAATTTTTAAACCATACATTGAATTATACGTTTTTAAAAACATTTCATATAAGAAAAATTAGGTTAATATTTTCTAGACATTAAACATTTCTCTAAAAATCACAATTTCCTAACTACGGGACTCAAAAGCTTAACTAATCAGTGGGGGGAAAAAAGAAGTCCATTGTTTGGAGAAGGAATGTTTTTAAGTATTTAGGAAAAAAAGGGTCTTTATTTGATAAAAGTACTTGTTTAGGTATGGCCCTATACATAAATGCAGTATAGAAGTAAAGGTATAAAATAATGTGGGAGGAAATCTTATTATTTCAAACGGTGATTTTTTTTTGAAGAAGTTTAAAAACTAAAAGTCAAGGAAGAAGTTTAGAAAAGACATCTTAAAAAGGTATGGACTTCAAATGAAAAATTCTCATTTAAACTTACCCAGTGTTCTTGACATCACAGGCAGTGCAGAGCTCAAGACCAAGATTGACACACAATTCCCAATGATCTGTTATGAGAAATCAGAAAGAATATTGGGCAGTTAAACAACAGGGTGATAAATACAATCCACTCACATTCTGGGAAGTTCCTGTACATTCTAGTTACCTTTTGTATTTCGCTAACTTCTTACTGACACTATTCAATATAGAATTTAGAGAAAATAAGAAACTTTTTCTGTAAACATTTAAAGTTCTTATAAGTTCTAGAAGATATTTACAGTACCTGGCACAAATATACAGTTATAGAACACCTAAATTACACCTCAGACAATGTATTTTACATTATTGATTAATGGTGCCAATTTCAAATAGGTTTCCCTGTGAACTAAAAAAAGGATTAATACATCTAATACTTCTGACTCTATTTTTAAAGCCAGACTTCTGCTCAAGATACATAATATCTACTTCTCATATGTTTAACTATTATAAGATTTAATACCAAAAAGCTAGAAAGCCAAAACACTCAAATTCTAGTCATTCATTTTCAATGTAACCTATGCATATCTTTCATATTAAATAAAAGGAGCTGAAAATATTAATTAACATGTATGATCATAAACTAGATGCTAATTATCTCAAGAAGTCATAGCATTTTATAGACAGACAGATAAGATAGATAAAATAACTTCTCCGTTTTAAGAGAGGCTGAAAATATGGAATATACAATAAAAAGAAAAGAAGTCAGCAGCTCTTATTAGTTACTCTTCATTGTCAGCCTCTGGGAATATTCTACAAAGACGTCACTATACAAAATAACAGCCTTTGCTAATTCCGAAGCCAATGACATACTGTAGAAAGTCAAATTAGCCTCAGACTACAAAATGTTTCTGAATAAAACTCTTCCGTCTTGCTTTAATTATTCAAATTTGAAATACTTTGTCTCTACTACTTGTAGCAACCAAGTTCTTCAGATTTCAAACAAGCCCCCGAAGGACAGTTAGTGCAATCAAAGTTACTCATTAGCAATACGTTTTCTTTAGAGGAGAAAGAGTCCTTTCAGAAGCCTTCTACAGCTAGTTAACAAGCTGCAGTTCTGTGTATTTACAAGTGAATGGATGCCGTCCAAATTAAACAGAGCACATCCTTTTCCCACTCATTCAGCATTTTGAAAATCTTCCAGTTTGTGTTTATGCAACTTACAAACAAATACCTATCACGGCAAATAACCATTCAGGGCGATTACTAAATAAAACAGTTCGTTTGTCTTGGAAGGCAAAAAGGAGGCAGGGTCACCTAAAGACTTTACCTTACCTTTGTCATAGTTGTGTCATCCTTCTTGGGAATAAAGTTCCCAAAAAATCGGAGGCTATAGAAACCGACAACAGAGGACACCATAAGATAGCTGTGAGAATCAAGGAAAAACTCTCCACAGAATGGCAGTTTCCTCAAGTTCTCAGTAGTCTCCAAAGTCTTAAGGCCCCAAGGAAAAACAAAGCAAAACAAAACAAAACAAAAAGCCACTCGGAGTGCTTGAGGAAGACTGACTTGTTTTTTCTTCCGGGCAAGTGTCTTAGTAAATTACCTCTGTCCCAAAAAACTAGACAGAAAACTTGTTAACAGACCGAATGTTCAGTTAAAGAAAGGATACAAAATCAAAATGATTTCAAGTGCAGCTCCCACAAAACCAAAAGCAGAAAGAGAAGCATTTCCTATTCCAGGTCCCTGAGGGGAAAAAAACACTTTTCAGAATTCAATGACACCATTATATTTGGTTTCCCTAAAATTGTTGTTTCATAAATATTGGACAGTTGAAATTAGGAATGTTTAATACCCTGGAATAACATCTAGACTTTCGAAGGACAATAAAACATGTCACTACTGAGTGCATCAACTAATTCCAACCACACTAACAATTTTAACAAGCTTAAAACATTTCTGATTTATCTCAAATGTAATTTAAGTTACTTATCAAAATGATATGATGCTTGTTGTTAAATCCTGAATATTCTTGGAAGAAATTTTTTTTAAATATAATAGTACAACAGGAATAGAAGATTTAATTATCTGAGCTCTCAGGTAACCTAAAAAAATTATACAATTAAAGTAGGTCAAAAGTATGCTAAGCAGAGAAAGTGAATGTGCACATCCTGTTTCTAAACTTGAAAGTTTCCTTTCCCCAATCTTCCTCGGGAATTCAGACTTTTAAAAGATATAACTTAACTAACACAGATTCTTTAAAATGTAATGCTATAAACTTTTTCCTAAACAGTATACCTATTCTCAAAACGTATCTTTACCTAAAACTTAAAAAAAAAAACAGAAAAAGTAATATTTATTAATGAGACTAGATAGGCAAAAAAACATTTCTTATTTAAGGAGGAACAATATTTTCAGAGGTTACTGATTAAACGAATTATCTGAATATGAACTACTACTTTACTATCAGTTTTGATTACGTGTAACAGAAATACTAGGATAATTAAGAATGTGTAGTCAGCCTAATAAAAAATAAACCAATAAACAATATCATACATATTATATACACATTCTAATGTAAGCGTAATAGAAAGTTTATTGACCAAGATGGAAAACGTTTTAGAAACATTCCTGTCTCAAGAGAAGGCCTACAGGCAGGAGTAAGATCATCTGACTTCAGACAGTCATACAAGGAGCCTACAGGTACAAGCCCCTCTCTACTATGCACTAAGGGGATGGTACAGAAATGTACCATGGGGCTTGGGACTTACCCAGTGTGGAGTATGTGAAAATGGGTTAAAAATGGGTAGAAGGCAACACAGTAGGTGACTTCCTGTTCTATCAATGGATTTGGGTCTAAACGAAAGACAAAGACCAGGCTGTAGACAGAGGAGGACTGTTAATTACTGTTGCTGTCTGTCAGTGGAATGGGGCACCTGGAGCAAACAGGGAGGCTCACACTGGTGGACAGACAATGGCAGTAACAGATGGTACAAGGTCATGGAAGGGGGGGTGGGGGGCGGGGGGGACAGTTTAAACTGAGAATATGGCTAAAGGAATTAGCTTTTGAAAGAAGAGAGTATCTTCATCGTGGACTGAAGGGAAGGAATTAAGATAGATATTGGCTTTTTATATGAGAGAAAAGGTACAACATCTGGTTCAGAGAGACAAGTGGTATCAGAAGTCTGGAAGAGGTGAAGTCATTTCTATGAGGGATGGGAAAGCCGCTGACTTAGAAAAATATAATGAAATGTCAAAACTTAAATGCCACTTTAAGTATCTGAAACTTTACAGAGATACCTAGAAAAAGTATGCCAAATATGGATATTTAGTGGTAACTATCTTATGGAGAATATATTCAGATAGGCTAATTGATGGAATTTAATAAAATCATCAATTTTGAAACAAGAGAGAAAACTAAGTTAATTCATGAAAAGAGTACATCTGACTCTCCTCCAGTAACTGAACATTTTGCCTTAGTTTCATAAAAGGTGTCACTTTTAAAGCATGAGTCCCTACAACCACACATTTGGATGTTTTTCAAACCCAACGAATCCATCTAATAATAAACTCTTTATGTGTCACTATTTCACAGAGTATACATTTTCTTAAAGAATCACAAATATACATTTCAGCAAAACAAAGATAAACTCTGATACGAAATATAAAAGGAAACTCTATACTTGATAAAAGGCCTGGCCAATTCAAAGTAAGAAATCAGAAACAAAAATCATGGCTTATAAACACTGTTTATGAAGGCTCAGTGTATAAACAAATTCAAAGAACTTGAAGAATATACATGCAGAGAAGTGAATGTTTTAATCTACTTATTGAAACACTCAGGGTATCTACACAGAATACTTTTGGAAAAGAAAGGCATTTAAAGCGTTTTACTTTACCCTTGTTCCTTTTGGCATTGCTGTTTCATCAACCAACAGGCAAAGAATATTACAAGCCACCAAGAGGACTGAGATGGACTACAACACAAAAAGTAAGCTATCAGTTCTGAATTTCAAAGACATTAAAATCTAAGTAACCAACCAAATGTATGCTTCAGAATAGAAGAAAAGCAGTCAAGACCAAAACTATACATATAAATCTAAAGTAAACAGACTATCTACAAAGACTCCAGAATAAATTCTAAAAGATTCCACAAATTATTATAATTTCAAAGCTGTGACAAAAGCTAATAACATAGATCCATTTCCTAACAGATTTCAGCAACTGGAAACCCACAACTCAACAGATTTAAAAAGTTAAAATGTTATCAGAACTAATTTAATAATGTAATTTTCATATCCTATCACAGATTATGAAGCAGAGTATCTACAACACCCTGTCTCTTAATTTTCCATTAAACAGAAGAATGAATTTCCTGCTTTCATGAGGAAATAGATAATCTTGAGGACTTTTAAAAATTACCACTAATTTCTGTTTTGGCTCTATTGAGTTTTTACAAATAAAGGCATAGATGGATTTTAATCCTGTGGAGAGAAAACCAGTTTACTTGAAACCATTTAGCTGAGGGAGTTGCCATATTCAAATGCTAAAGCAAATACAAAATAACTTCTTTCTTTAACTAGGCAAATAGAGTCTTACTGTCTCAATAAGGAGGAGAACCATGACAGCAGGATACACCAAGTTTCTTTCCCATGCTGAAGCCTTTTTTCGTCTCTCTATTAGAAGGAAAAACAAAATACAACAAAAGACTTCAGTAATTTCCAAAAATTCTGTCCAGATTCACATTTTCATTCCTTACTGCTCTACAGTATGTATTATTTTTTCGTAATTTCTTTTTGAAAAAACATAATTTTTAATTTTCCTCTACAAAATACAAAAATCAGAGTTTTAAAATCAGTTTGCTACACTAAACAGCTCAATCCTGTGATGTTTAAATTTTAGCTCCATAAAGACATTTCAATTGTTAATGAAAAATATTGTTAACACATGCTTACTCTCAAAATGCGGAAATATCTGTATTTGATATAGATTTGAATAAATAAAGTAACATGAGTAAAAACCCGTCTAATCCCATATCCCAAAGACAAACACCTCCAGTTTTCTGAAGGCTGGAAGCAAACTTCCACTTCTAGCTCCAAGGGTCTACCTCCTATCACCCAATCCTCATGCCATAAACAACTGGAAAAGATGGATCACACAATTTTTTTTAAAAAACCTGTATGAAGGTTATCAGAGAGCTCCCACGATGACCAAAATTGAGGGGCCAATATTCTGTGAAATAAATTGAACTGAGCCTCTGACTTGCACTACCTTTCCTTGCATGGCATTTTCCATATGCAACTGGCCTGGACCCACAAGTCTGAGAAATCAAGATGAAATCACCGGGTAAAAGAAAACGATGCTAAAACACAGCTTTCAGCAAACTCAAAGAGCCAGGGAGGCAAAAATCAGAGTTTGGAGCCAGCAAGGCAGCCAGAATTTAGGAGTCTATGATCACAGGGAAAAGGAAAGAGGAAAGAACTAAGCCTGACATGCAGCCACTTTGCCCTTCAAGGCATCAGTGGCTCAGAGGCTGAGAAGAGGAACAGAAGGTACTGCCAAGAGGCAGAGATGCGAAACAAAGCTTCATCAGGCTCACGTCTCTTGAGAGGCAGAAACCAGAGTTCAGGATGCACGAAGAAGATGGGGTCATAGACAACAACAAAACAACCATGCTTTTGGTTAGGACCAAGGAAAAGCTATACTCTAGGAGTAAGGCCAAACTGGAAACAGAGCAGCCCTCATAAAGACCAAAACCTAATCTCAAACAATCCAAGTGCAGACCGATTAAACTGACCTGTCCCCACTCCAACTGCCGACCCGAAGCAAAAGGAAATCGTCCCAAAAGAGAAGAAAACATCACCCAGAGTTTCCACAATTTTGCACAAGAAATGTCTGGCATTCAATCAAACATTACCAAGAGAGAGAACAAAGGAAAAAAAAACAATAGAAACACACTTTCAATTGATCCAGATATTGGACTTACCAGAAATAGCCCTTAAAATAGCTGATTAAAATGTTCAGTAAGATAACTGGCAAGATGGCAAATGTCACAATTTGAATCTAGAAAAATAATCAAATGGAAATTCTAGAACTGAAAAATACTGTAACCAAAATTAAGAGTTCAATAGATGTGTTTTTTGAGGAAGATTAGCCCTGAGCTAACATTTGCTGCCAGTCCTCCTCTTTTTGCTGAGGAAGACTGGCCCTGAGCTAACATCCGTGCCCATCTTCCTCTATTTTATACATGGGACACCTACCACAGCATAGCTTGACAAGCGGTGAGTATGTCCATGCCCAGAATCCAAACCAGTGAACCCCGAGCTGCCTAAGAGGAGCGTGCGAACTTAACTGCCACGCCACCAGGCCGGCCCCTCAATAGATAATTTTGACAACAATTATGACATAGCTGAAAAGACTGTGAAATCAAAGACAGATCAGTAGAAAATATCACAGAGCAAAGCACATAAATAAAAAAGGAGGGAAAATACAGAAAAGAATGTAAGAGTAAAAGGTCTAGCATATCTGTACCCAGTGTGAGGAAAGGAGAGAGAGCAGGTAGAAGCAAAATTTGAGGAGACAAAGGCCAACAATCTCCCAAATGGATGAAAGACAGTAAGCCACCCACTCATGCAGTGCCACAGTCTCAAGAAGGACAAATGAGAAGAAAACAGAACCTGAGCACACTGCGGTAACACTGCTAAACAAAGACAAAATGAAAATCTGAAAAGCCTTTCCAAAGGGCAACAATGTAACTTTTAACCAGAAACCGGAAGACACTGGAACAATATCTTTACAATGTTAAACTACCAAGTAAGAATTCTAAATTCTGTAAAAATACCCTACAAATGAGAAGGTAAAGCCAAAATGTTTTCAGATAAACAAAAATTGAGAGAATTCAATGCCAGCAAACCAGTACTAAATGAAATACTAACAGATGTTTTTCAAGCAGAAGCTAAAGGAACACAGGAAACACAAATCAGGGACATAAAAATTAAAACACCAATGAAAACTATTCCACATCCACTAAATTGGTAAAAACTTAGACGTCCAACACTGTCAATTATTGACAATGATGTGGAGGAACAGGAAGTCTTACTCCTGCCTAGCAGGAATGCAAAATAATACAACTACCGGGGAAAGTGGTTTGCCATTATCTCAAAAAAGCCGTACATGCACATACGCAATGAACTTGTAGGTATGTATCCTGAAAAAACATATGTACCAAGAGATATGTAGAAATGTCTATAGCAATATTATTCATAATAGAAAAAGACTGGAAATATATCAAACATCCATCAACAGCAGGATGAATAAAGTAACTTTAGGCAATATAATGTTGTTTACAAAAATTAAAATGAATGAACATACACGATTTTCAACAACATAATACTGAACTTGCACTCCTGAAGACAGAATTTAACAAAAGGGACCAGATTTACTGTCCAACCTGAAACAAGTAAGAAACAAAAAACACATGTACATGAAACAACATTTTTCAAGACACTGCACATCTGATCAATGAAGGACAATAATCTCTCAGACATGGGAAACAAACAATGCAAGCCCTGTGTTTGCCCCAGGTTACTGTCTTGAGTTTCCAGGCCATGGTGCAAGGAGGAGGAACCCAAGCAGAGCTCAGCTCAGCCTTGAGTTGAGGACATGAAATGTGAGTCTGGGGAGACCAAGTCAGCTGGATTTTGCAGAGCAAAGTGCCTGAGAGGAGACTGCTACACAGAGAAAGAACTCCAAGCACCTGTAAAGGGTTACCTTGGAGTCCAGTAGGGTAATGATCAGCTCAGGAATGTGAGGAAACAACCCAAGGCTGAAGAGAGAACCACCCAAAAAAGATTAGAGATAACAGTATCCAATAATCACAAAGGGCCAAGAATAGTGCTGCTCCCACAAGACAGTACCAAAACCTCATAAACCACAGGATAAAGGACTCAGAAGGGTCTTGCCTCAGTAGTGGAGAACACTTCAGCCCTAGATGAAATGCTGCTCTGGTCCAGCCTAACAAGTCTTCAAAGCAAGACCTGATATTATTAAACTCTTTCTAAGTAACTCAACTGTATCCCACTTATAGCAACACAGGTGTCAGCGCCCAATAATGTAAGATTCACAATGTCTACTATCCAATCAAAAATTGCCAGGCATACAAAAAGGCACAGAAACACAACCAACGCTGAGGAGAAAAAGTCAATCAATTGAAAATTTCTGAGAGCTAACGTAGATGTTAGAATTAGCAGACAAAAACATTAAAAGTATTATTATAACTGTATTCCATTATTTTCAAAAAGGTGGAGGACATGAATCGAACATGTTAATTAGAGACACAGAAGATATAAAACAGGTCAAAATAGAATGTCTCAAGATAAAAACTGCAGTGTCCAAGAGAAAAATACACTAGATGGGATTAAAGGCAGACTAGACACTCAGAAGAAAAGATTAGTGAATGTGAAGACACAGCAAGAGAAACTATCCAAAATGAAACACACAGAGAAAAACCAGGAAAATGAAGGACCATCCCTGAGCTATGGGGCACTGTCAAGTGGGCTAAGTTCACCTTCAGTGGACTCCACACGTAACTGGAGTCCCCGAAAAGGAGGGCACAGAGAGGAGAAGAAAATATATTCAAAGAAGTAAAGGCCAAAAATTTTCCAAATTACATAAAAACTATAAATTCCCAGATCCAAGAGACTCAATGAACCCAAAGAATAAGAAACACAAAGAAAACTACTCTGAGGCACATCAAAATCAAATTGTTCAAAATCAGTGATAAAAATCAGTGATAAAAAAAAAGTGTTCAAAATCAGGACATTTTAAAAACAGAGAAAAAAGACATACTAAAAGATAAGGATGACAGAAGATTAGCGTCAGGAAATAAGGCAAGTGAAAGACAGTGGAGCAACATCTTTGAACATCATCATCTGAAGTCATTTTGCACACATACGAAACAAACAAAAAAATGAGAATATATGCTTATCCTCTCCCCAAACTAAAAGACAGTCCTTATCAATGGCTTTGAACAGACTGAAAGCTTATAACATAAGCTAAAGATTTCAAACATTTTTGAATGTTTCAGACTATAGTAAAG
The DNA here is from genome assembly GCF_037783145.1 of Equus przewalskii. NCBI lineage: Eukaryota > Metazoa > Chordata > Mammalia > Perissodactyla > Equidae > Equus > Equus przewalskii. The sequence continues at coordinate 106,425,444 of NC_091834.1, forward strand.
TCTTTAATAAGAAACCAAGACTAATACACAAGTCAAGAAAAAAATTTACAATACCTAATTTTGTCTTAAGAGTCTTTACATTTTCAAGTTCTTGTTCCAACTCCATTACATTATATTCCACCGCTGAAGACATTCCTATCGAAAGCAAAAATATTTTAGAAGTATAACAACAGAAACCCTACCAGCAGAGAACAGGTAGCCTCACATTTAACTAAAATATAAAATAACACATTACAAATCCTGATCATTAAGAATAAAAACAAATGCTGCTGCAATTCACAGAAAAGTATACCCGTTTCTTCACCACTTAAAACTTCCAAGTTCCTGCTGATTAAACACCATATGTTTCCTAGAAAATGTCTTACTTTGGTAAAATCCCTATTTAATCTATTATTAATTTTTATTAATTACAAAAGTTTCATGCACTTCTTATAGAAAGTGAAAAAAATCAAGATCTCCTCTTTTCCATCCCTCCGCCCTCAAGTGGCAATTGTTAACAGCTTGGTTGATGCTTTCACACCTTTCTTCATATTCATGTACATATTCCCACACACATATATATATCACATATATGGTTTTTATTAAACATTTTCTAAGAATGGTTCAAATTATTTTACTACTTGCTTTCCTAGTCAATGATACATCCACATTGACAGATAGTGCCAACTCTTTAACAGCTGAATGATATTCCATGGTATGGATGTACTTCAATTTTATTCAGAATTATTCCATTTATTAATATTCAGGTTTTCCTCAATGTTTTTGCCACTATAAACAATGTTGCAATAAACATTTTAGTATACACATCCACGACATCCTGGTTCCCATAGAACAGATTCCCAAAATTCAGATTGCTGAGGTAAACAGTAAGTCTTGACAGTTTTAAGAGATATTTAAAGGTTATTTCCCCCAAAATATTATAATTTATTATAAGAAATTATTGTAATAATTTACATTTCTATCAATAGCTTTTGAAAGTACTTTCCAATATCTTCTCTAGTACTGATGATTATAACTCCTGAATTTTTCCCAAATATGAGTAAAAAATGTTTTCCTATTCTTAGTTTAACATGTATTTCCCTAAACTTGGTTAAGCATCTTTTCATATGTTTATTTATCACATGGATTTTCTCTATTCCTATTTTCTGCTTGTTTCTCTAATATTCTATTTGTATATCTCCATATTCTATTTTATCTGTTGAATTCTGAAATGGATAAATTTAAACCCCCCACTACAACTGTACTTTGACTGATCAAGCTCTCTCAGTTTTCAAGAGTTTTTCCATTATGTGTTTGTATTCGTCTGCTAAGTTTTTTGGGTTCCCATAAGACTGTTACATCTTCCTTATGAATCATACCTTTTATCATTACATAATGACCCTCTTTGTCTTTGATGCTTTTCAACTTCAATATTGTTTTGTGGACATTAAGTTCTACTTTTTTTTGTTTTTCCCTGTTTTACTTACTTACATATGAGACAAAAAAAGATTAAAATTAAAGGGATATATATATATATATATATATATATATATATATATCAGCTAAATCTTATTTGAGGTTTCACTTCTATCAGTTAGAGTTCATTGGTTATAAGCAACTGAAACTGACTCTGACTAGTTAAAAAGAAAAGGAATTCCTGAGAGAGACGGCATCAGCAGGAAACCTTCCAGGAAAGAAAGGAGAGAAACGAGGCAGTCGGGAGCTCCAAGTGGCAGCCACAGATGGACAGTCTCCTCCCAGTGTCACAGCTGGGATGAATCAGTCTTAACTATTTTCAGTCTTTATATCACTATGATCAAGAATAGAATTCCAGGGAGCAAGTGTCCTAATGGCCTAGCTTGGAGCCACAGGTCAATTCCTTGGCTGGGGGAGGCAGAGAACTTTGACAAGCAGTTCTACAGACCTGACTGAATAGGGGGAAACAGCAAGGCCAAATCAGGTGCTTTACTAGAAGAAAAGCAATAGGTGCTTGTAGCAAAAATTATAAATATGTGTTGAATACCCCAATCTGATAGGCTCTGTTCTTTAACAGTGGAATTGAGCCCATTTACATTTAGTAAAATACAGTATTTGCTTCCCTTGTATTTCTTGATTTTCTAGCTTTAGGTGTTAACTATTACCTTCCTGCGACGGAAGATGAGGATTTAAGTCTGTAAGCCACACATCTTTTCATTCCTCCCTTTCTCCCAGTATGGTCACACTGGTAATTTTGGTTGGATCAATATTCAAAGTCTACATTACTACAACAGAAATTCGATTCACTGCTTACTCAAGGAATAAACGATAATTAGCTTTCCTTTCTTCCATAACATTCTTCTTCCCACCTCTAGAAATTAGTCATTTTTTTCATATGCTTAGTTTTCTACGGACTTATCACTAGTTCAAAGCCAAACTTTCCTCCCAAATGTCTCTATTTTCTCCTGGTTTTCAAATTCTTTTTTTCTTTTTTATCTCCCCAAATCCCCCCTGGTACATAGTTGTATATCTTAGTTGCAGGTCCTTCTAGTTGTGGCATGTGGGACGCCGCCTCAATGTGGCCTGATGAGTGGTGCCATGTCTGCGCCCAGGATCCGAACCAGCGAAACTCTGGGCCGCCGCAGCAGAGCTCGTGAACTTAACCACTTGGCCACGGGGCCGGCCCCTCAAATTCTTCAGTAATACTATCCACTTGATTTTCCTGAGGAATTTCCTCCTGGAGTGCATGGGCCTGCCCCAGCCTGGACTCGCTGCTCTCTATGCCTAACACCACTGTCGCCCTGGAGACCCCCTTTTCTTCTCTCCTGGGGGCACCCCTTCTTTCCCGGGTAGCCACGTCTTTTCTTTCTTGGTTATTCCTCTACTTAAGTGGTGCATGTCCTCCAGTAGCTTGCTAAGAAAAGGTGAATGGGAGGTAATTTTTTTGACTACACAAGTCTGAATATTTTACCTTTGCTCTCAAAGTTTGGTTAAATATAGAAATCCACATCAAAACTACACATCCTTCTGAATTGTGAAGTCATTGCTCCACTGTCTTCCAGCTTTTAGTGCTGATTTTGAGATGTCTGACACTCTTCTGCTCCCTGTCCCTTTGGGTATGAACTCCTCATTCTCCCTATGGGCTGTGAAGGACCTCTGTCCCCACTGCTCCTGGGGAGAGTCATTTCCATGTATTATGTTGGGCATTAGGTGAGCCCTTTCAACCTCCAAATTCATGTCCTTCAGATCAGAGTAACTATCTTCATTTTGTCATTTCCTCCATCCCATTTTTTCTCCTCTCCCCATTTGGAATTCCTATTAGTTAGATATTAGATCTCCTGAATTGGTTCTCTAATATTCTTAAATCTTTTCCCCTATTTTTGTCTTTTTGACCTATTTTCTGAAGAGTTCTTCTTTATCTTATTATTTCTAAATTTCAAGAATCCCTTTCTAGGGGCCACCCCACGGAGTGGTTAAGTTGATGCACTCTGCTTTGGTGGCCCAGGGTTTTGCCAGTTTGGATCCTGGGCACGGACATGGCACCACTCATCAGGCCATGCTGAGGCAGCATCCCACACAGCACAACCAGAAGGACCTACAACTAGAATATATAACTATGTACTGGGGGGCTTTGGGAGAAGAAGAAGAAAAAAAAAAAAGATTGGTAACAGATGTTAGTTCAGGGGGGAAAAAAAAAAGAACCCCTTTCTGGGGTTGGCCTGGTGGTGCAGTGGTTAGGTTCACACACTCCACTTCTGCAGTCCAAGGTTTGCAGATTTGGATCCCAGGCACAAACCTGGCACTGCTTGTCAAGCCACACTGTGGCAGCATCCCACACAAAATAGAGGAGGATTGGCACAGATGTTAGCTCAGCAACAATCTTCCTCAAGCAAAAAGAGGAAGATGGGCAACAGATCTTAGCTCAGCGCCAATATTCCAGACAACAAAAAAAAAAGAATCCCTTTCTGTTCATTTTTGTGGAATCCCAGCCTTTCTCACAAATGCGATCTTGGTCTCTCTCGAGACACTATCGATATTTACTTTTAGACAATCAGCCCCCAAGCACATGCTGCCTCTCGAGAACACTCGCTCTCCCCGACCTTCGCTCTGGCCCCTCCTTTCCCAGGGAGGCTGTCCGCAGCAGCCTGGTGAGCCCTCGCTGTCTGCTCACAGCTAAGAATGAAGCACTAAAACTGCTGATTGGAAACTCAAGATTGTGTGGGTGGAGCGTGATGACAGCGAGACTTCCTGTCAGACAATCCAGCCCGGTTTTCCAGGGCAGACACCCTATCGCTGCTATCCATGGGGCTTTCCTCCTGGCTACACAGATTCCCCAGAGAGGGCTCTCCTTGGTATTACAGCTCAGCTGTCCATGTGAAGGGAGATGAGAGCCCATGCGATGGTCTGAAAGCACTCACACACCAAACTGCTTCAAACAGGCTTTCAGCCAGTCCTCCTCATCTTAACTCGCGTCACCTCTTCCCCACCTCCATAGCTATCTGGTGGGGCCACTTTCTGAGACTTTTGGGGATTCTGGGATATAAATAAAGCACAAATGGCTCAGGATTCAGCTTCTTTAGATCTGCTAAATTGGTTACTTCTAAAATTTTCTCAGGTCTACTAAACTCCAAGATTTTATTGTGGTTTTCTCCTCTCAGATTCTCATTCTTTTAGGTTTATGCTTCTCTGAACCTCAGTGTTCTCATCTGTGAAATGAGGTCTATCTATTAGGATGCTTCTTAATGAATCAGAAAACTCAACTTGAAGTAGCTTAAAAAAATAAGGAAATAATTTCATGTAAATTGGAAGTTTACACACAGAGCGGGCTTCCAAGTGGGTTTTCTAGCAGCTCAATAGTGACATCCAGGGACCAAATCCTGCCATCCACTAGTTGGCTTATTATGAAGACTGGTGCTCTTTCCCCTTTCATGTAATATTATAATTTCTGCTTCTTTTATTTTGCTATTTCTTCTTTTCCCAACTGGTGGGATTTCTGTTTATTCTTTTTCCCCATGTTAATCTGGCACTTTAGTGGTTACTTTCTCATCCTCAACACTCAGATGAGACATATTTTCTTCTACTTAACACAGTCATGACCCCACAGGGATGCCTTACTGGGTAACTTACCCCACACGTGGGTGAAGTTTTCACACACTTATCTATCCATTCTCTCACTGCTTTCCAGCCACCCCTCCTAAAGCCTAGATTTTGCTGAGATTCTTTTAAAAATATTTAGTTGGGGATTATTACTAAATATTTCTGTCAGTATGAGAGCTGCCATATCCTTAATGACTAGAACAGTACCTAGCACAAATTGAATACTCAGTATACAGATATAAGGTGAATGAATGATACATGACATATTTGGATATACATGAGTTTTTCATTGCAATCATCCCCCACTTTTAGACTAAAGATATTATTCAATAACGCTTATTCAAATAGCAGGTTACAAACAGAAAGTTTGATGTTGCCCTCTCTCTCCTTTGTAAGTAATCTTTCTATGCGAAAGCTTGTACGGTTTTTATTATTATTATCATTATTCTTCAAATTCAAGAATCTTATAGGATAAATCTGGATCTTTTTAATTTCCTGTTTAATAATCTTGCCTAGGACTCTGTGACCTTTTAATCCTCACTCAAGTCTATCTTCAGCTCATTGACATTCTCTTCTATTATTTATTTACTTACTTTTTTCCTACTTCTTTTTCTCCTTTTAGATGCCTATTATTTAGATTAGGTCTCTCAGCACTGTAGTCCACATCTATTATTTCACTAGTGATTTCCTTCTCTTCGTACTTTTTGTCTGTGACATGAAACAGTTCTCAAACTTGATTCTACCAGATGATTAATTCAATTTTCAGAAGGACTGTATTACTTTCCTATTGCTGCTATAACAAATTACCATAAACTTCATGGCTTAAAGCAATACAAACTTGTTATATTACAGTCGTGGAGGTCAGAAGTCTAAAATCAAGGTGCCAACAGGACTGTGTTCTTTCTGGAGACTCAGGAGAATCCATTTCCTTGTCTTATCCAGCTTCTAGAGGCTGGCTGCATTCCTTGGCTCACGGTCCCCTCCTCAGGTCACTCCACCCTCTGCTTCCATTGCCACATCTCCTTCTCTGACCCTCCTGCCTCAACTTGCACATGTAACAATGCTGTGATGACAGGGGGCCCACCAGCTCATCCAGGCTAATCTCAAGACCCTTCACTTAATCACATGCAAAGTCCTTTTGGCCATGTAAGGGGACAGAATTACCACCTCTGGGGACCAGGACTTGGATACCTTTGTGGGACCACTATTCTGTCCACCACAAGGACTATCTCATCTTTTGTCTACAGAATTTTTCATTTTTTCCCCACATTCTAGGCAGTCTTTTCTCTGCTCTAACTGTATCTCCTTGAGCGCCTATACTACTTTCAGGGGCTAAGTACAAATTCTGATTTGTCTCTCCCATTAATAGTTAACTTCAGTGAGAATCACTTGTTCTAAATATTCATCTTAGCCTTCATCACTCAGCCTTAAGTGAGCGGTCATTTTTCCTTACCTGCTGCTATTGTTCCCTTCATACCTAATCAGATCAGACAGTCTCTCAAACAGTGACAAACCACGGGGAGGGCCCCCGTCCCCACCTCCCTCTTCCCCTCCCCCCGAGCTGAAGGGACTGAGTCAGAAACACCGACTCGACTGGCAACTGGCGAGGAAGAAGGCTCAGTGCTCTGGAGTCACTCCTCTCGCATAGGGAGAGAGACTGAATGAGGGACTCAGGTCAGCAATGCGAGGTGGCAGGCTGCAAACGCAGTAAAGGAATTCAGAGGCCTCTTCTAAGCCCTCTTGGGGAATCACAAAAGTCCCGTCTCAGCCCAGGTTTCCAGGAAAGGTAAGTACGGCCCCCTCTGCATCTCCCTTCTCCCTTCTGTCCATCGCTGAAGAAAGAAATCCAATAGCCCTTCTTGCGGAGGAGCTGAGGTCTTGAGTGCACTGAACTGTTATACTGTATTTCTAGAGCTCATGAATTTAATCGTTTTACTTGTCAATATATAATTTATGAGAGAATGGGGGTAAGGACAGTACAGAGATACTCAGATACTGTGACCCAAAACTACTAAACTTTGACTGCAAATTTAGTTTAGAGTTTCTGGGAGCCAAAGCAAAAAGGGAAAAAAGTTACAGAATTAATGGATATAAGAAGGAGATTTACAGTAAGATGGCATAGCATTATATGATTTTCAAGTGTCTTAGAATATAATAGTCTTAGAGATAAGTACATTTTACTTTTTAACCCATTTCTTTATAAATTATATAGCATGTATCTATAGTTAATGTTCATTTAAACTCTATATCTGATTAATTACAAATACAATTCCAGATTACATTTCATTCCCTATACTCGCAAAGAAGTACTATTCCAGTAACCAGTTGAGAGCTAGAAAAAATAATCTGATGAGTATTCAGAATTTTCAAAGGGAATGGGTACCAAAATAGACAGTATTCCTGCGCCAATTTAAAATTAAGTGAAAAGACATAAATGCCTACTTTGTGGGTATGATGTCTACAAAGCTCAATACAAATGTCTAGACCAACCGATGTATTATTTTTCAAAGGAAAATAACTAAAGTGATATTTCTGAAATGCTGTGTTTTTATTTCGGAGTGACACAATGCTAGGCACAAAATAGGCAGTTAATAAATTCTGGCTGATATGCATACAAAAATCAAGAATACATTCTTATTGTCCTCAAAAAAATGTTTTCATTAAATGACTAGATTCATCTGGAATAATACAATTTTCAAAGACATTACCATCCTTTACTGTATATATCATTACCTAAGTGAGAAAAGTAAGCTTTTTGGGGCAGAATATTCCATTATAAATGACCAGAAGGAAATGAAGGCTATCGTAAGGGATCATGACACACTGCAAACAAATACTGGACTATTACACAAATTTAAGTTGCACCAACAAAATCATCAAAATATCCTGAAGAACTATTTTAGAATTACTTTATTTCAAAATGAATCTAAAATGTTCAATGTCAGCACTGTCTAGTCAACAAGCCAAACTGGTAGAGACAAAACCTGTTTGGACTAGTCATGAAAAATAAAAAGGGATTCTCCAAGAAAACCACAAAGCAGCTCATTTAAGGTCAATTTAACGGTATTATTCTGTTTTTCTTCCAGCCTCGACATAAGATTTCACTACCTCAAAGGAAATTGTAAGAGTATCTATATGCATTCCCCCTAGGTGATTGGCAGTTCAACACCAATTAGTTCAAAATTACACTGTTACTAGCATGCAATAAAAACAACACCTTTCATCTTTCTTACATAGGTAAGAATACCTTCAGAGCCAATAACTTTGATCAAATAAGTATTTTTGATCCTGCCCCACCCGTCTCTTTGGATTCAGGAAAACTAATAGCTGAAGGCAACTTTTCCCAGCTTTATTCTTAAGCTGAAAAACTAGTGTGGTATTGAAAATATTTTGCTTCCAAGATAACAGAATTTCCCAAAGTCCAGCATTTCTTCAATAACTAAGCTGTCCTTATACCTTTTCTTAATACATAAGACAGCCTTAACTGACATTCATATGTTAAAAGGCAGATATTTTTAATTTAAAATACATAATGTTATGTTTTTTAAAAAACACATAAATCTCCAAGTTGGTATATAAACAATTCAAATAATGTGAAGCAATAAAACAACCTCCCTAAACAATTCAGTACCCTAAACACTCAACGTCCTAAACTCAGTCTCATAATGAATACTATTTGTAAGTAGACACCTCTAGTATAAACAGATTATTTTTTCATTTACCTTTTTACTTTAGCATATAACCCAAAAAAAGTTGATTGGAAAATCTCTCATCTAAGGTAAGTTTAAAATTTTGATTATATTTAGTACTTTAAATTGACCAAAGTGATCTCTATCACCAGAATGTGAAGTCACTTAAGTACTTTCAATTATTTCTAATCACTAAGGCAAACAATTTTGTTGTTAAAGCCCAAGAATCCTAATGATTCATAGAGTGAACAGTCTCCTGCCCTAAGCAAACACTGCACACCACAGAGCCATGCTGATTAGGCAGACCCCAGAAAGCTTGGAAAACTGAAGTCTGGCCATTCACATCTCTAAAGCATCTATTTCAGCACAAACACTATTACTATCTACAGAGGAGACAGACAATCCACACAACTCAAAAACTCTATTTCTACTTCTATTCCATTTGCAATGCTAATATTTATTAAAATAATAGTTTCTATTTACTTCTGACATATCCACAAAAATATGGCTAAGTATGGAACAAGTAATATGAGACTTTCAATATCCAACACAATTTTGAAAATGCAACTATACTTTCATTATAAATGACCACAAGCAAGATAAAAAATATTAAGCAATCAGCTTTAGGAACATTATATAAAGTTATGTACAATTAAAGTAATGGTTTAGCTTTTTTTCTACTTTAGATATAAGTGATTGGTAGATCTTAAACTAGGTAAGATGTTAAGATTATTTTTAAACTTCATATTTATATGCGCTACTATCAGGAATACCATCATCCAAATAGGTTGTGATTGAAGAAGTAGGTTGTGTATATTAAATTCATCTTCTGCTAACAAATTTGGATCATTTATAATATAGAGGAGCATCTCTCTCTAAATTTCAGATAATATATGATAACCTGACTCTTAAAATTACTCTGTAGTTTTTTATTCTAAAGTATTCCTCATCTACTGATATTATGCAACAGCTTACATCTCTTCAGTCACCTCATTTCATCCTGCAACAAATAGTTAGTGTGGGCCATATTTTATTGTCATGAAAGTGATTATACGGCCTAAGAAGCTGAATAAATTGTAACAAAGTGTCTCTCACTGTTTCAGACCCTTGGACCCAAAAGTTGATATCTTATTAGAAAGAAACCATTAGTATTACCAGTAAAATTCATATTCTTTTCCATTATCTCATGAAGTCAAGATATCACTGAATACTTTCTTCTATCATAGTCTTGCCAAAAAAGGGGTCAGTCAGTGTCAACAATTTTTGCTAGGTATGTTCTTGATGAAAGCTGACATTTGATCACCTTCAGTCTATCTAACTAAGCCCAAACATTTCTCAAAGTGGCCCAGAGTCTGACAAATTTGAGATATACTCACTTCAGTGATATAACCAACAGTAAATAGTATTCTTAGAATAACCATTGCTAGACTATAGCAGAGTACCTAGAGAAAGTCAAGATGAAAGTAATGTGGAGGACATAAGATAAAATCTGATGTAAGCTTCCTTATATCATGAAGAGTGTTACATGAAAGACATCAGATTAAGTGATGACCAACGTAGCAAATCGTCTTGCCAATGATGATGGGCAATGCCTCTGATAGGATGCTACTATTCTAAAGCAAGCATCAATACCACCCGAGACTTTGACATCATCATAAAATTGCCTGGCAAACTCAACTTAGTTATAAATAGCAAGATTCAAGGACTAATGGTGACAAAATGTTTCTAACAGGTCACTAGGTTCCATGAAAAGGTAGGGTGTATTGTTTTCTTCAATCTTTTATTTTTCAGAATACAAAGGTATTGAAATCTGACATTCAGCAAAAATGAAACAAGTACATCTCCTGTGCTGTTAAGAATAAAGAATTAATACAAGCTTCAATAGAAAATGCTTTAAAAAAAGATTAGAATCACGCAGGAAAGTAATTGCTACTAAAAGTGATATACTTTTTATCATGAAGATGAAAACAGTACCTAACAAAATTGAATTGAATCATTAAGTTCAAAGGCTACAATATTTTTAAATAACTTACAGTAAAAGAACTGTGAAAGTTTTGAACTTAAACAACAAAAAGTAATTCCTATTCATTATGGTACTTCTAAAGTTTCCCAGTACACCCGTAGGCTATACACACACGAAAGCTAATTATTTCAATTAATGCTGGTGCATTACTTAGACATTTAAACATGCTAATGATACATGTATCCTCTTAATCCTGGGAAGGAATTACAAAAGATTTTCTACCACAATAAATGCAATGGGACTTTCTGTTGGGCTATTCTTCAGGGGTCGTGGCGTAGAAATGGATCTTGACTGCCCTTATTTCGCGGCTGAACAGGGAAAAACTGCCTTACTTCTGCTTCTTCACTAACACCCCAGGGTGCACGGTCCTCCAGCTCCCCAACCTTGGCTTGTCTTCAGAGGTCTCTGGTACAAGCCTTCCTAAATGCTCTCTCCATTTGATTCTGTCTTTTATCCTATCACCAAATTTTACTTCCTCTTCCTTCTTTAACTCTACAGTAAAATGACAACTCTCCATCATGCATGTTTTTCACCTATTCATTTATGCACGCAACAAACATTTACTACCAACACACTATATCTCTGGTGATATCACAGGATCAGGGGTCCAGAAAGGAAGAAAAAGAACAAAACTCCCTGTCTGTGTGGAGCAACCACTCCAGCTCGGAAAGGCAGGCAATACGTAAAAAGTAACATGTCAGAGTGGAAAGTGGTACAGGAAAACATAAAGCAGAAAAGGAGAACAGAAGTGCCAGGGTGGAGGCAGGGCTTGGCAATGTTAAATCACATCCACAAGGCTCCCAGTGTAGGAAGCCCACCCAGAAGTGGACCTTAAGTAAAGACCTGAAAGACAGCAGGCAGAGGGAACCAGTGCTTACAGATGCCCTGAGGCAGGAAGGCCAGTGTGAGGGGAAGGACAGTAAGGAGACTGCAGGAGAGGAAGTTAGAGGGGTGCATGGGGGGGATGCGGAACCAGTGGAAGGACTTCAGCTTTTGTTGGGATTGAAACAGGACACCACTGGAGGACTCTGAGCAAACAAGCGAGAACGTCTGACTTACACTTTCAAGCACTCTCTCTGACTCACTAGGCCAAAGATAGATGCATGAAGGCCAATTAGGAAACTACTGCAAAATTCTAACCACGAGGTGACTGTCACTCGAACACGGTGGAGACAGGCCAAGTGGTGAGGCGTGGTCAGACTCTGGAGATACTTTGAAGCTAGAGCCGAGAGCTTTGCTGAAGGACTCCATAGGGGAATTAAGACAAAGAGACTTCAAGGAATTGGCCTGAGCACCTGGAAGAATGGATCTGCCACCTACAGAAATGGGTTGACCCTAAAAGACACAGAATTGAGGACTAAGTCTTTAGTGATTTTGGACAAGATATGTTCAAGTGGAAATGTCTACTAGACAACTGGATCTACACAGCTGGAGGCTAGAGGAGAGGTCAGCAGTATATACTTGGTATTTAAAGCCATGAGACCAGATGAGATAACCAAAGGAGGGCAGGTGAACAGAAAAGAGAAGAGTTTAAGGACTGAGACATGGGGCATTCCAGGGTGAAGAGGTTATGGATACAGAAAAACCAGCAAAGTAGACTGAGAAGCAGCTCATTAAGTAAAAAGACAAGGAAAGTGTAGTGAACTAAAAACCAAGTGGAACAGAAAACAGTTCAAGGAAGAAGGAGGGTAAGATGAGGACTATGAAGTCACTGGCCAACTTGACAATAGCATTTCAGTAGAGTAATGGAGGCAAGAATGAGTTCAAAATCAAATGTGAAGCACAGAAATGAAACTGTTCAGTATACAACCCTTGTGAGTTCTGCTATGAAGACAAGCAAAGCAATGAGGTAGTGAGCTAGAGGGCATAGGAAATCAAGACAGACTGATTTATTTTTCTTCTTCCCTTCTTTTCTTCCGTCCTTCCTTTCTTTTCTTTTCTTTTTTTTTTTTTTTTTTGAGGAAGATTAGCCCTGAGCTAACTGCTGCCAATCCTCCTCTTTTCCCTAAGGAAGACGGGCCCTGAGCTAACATCCATGCCCATCTTCCTCTACTTTATATGTGGGATGCCTACCACAGCATGGCGTGCCAAGTGGTGCCATGTCCGCACCCGGGATGTGAACCGACAAACCCTGGGCCGCCGAAGCAGAACGTGCACACTTAACCGCTGCGCCACCAGGCTGGCCCTCTTCCTTTCATTCTATTGAAAAGAAACTACAGCATATCTCTATGCTGATGGAAGTGATCCAGTTGGGGAAAAACTGATTATGTAACACAGACAGCATAACGGCTAGAGTTTTGTCTCTGAATCTGTGAGAAGGGATAGCACCCGGTGCATTAGGCAAGGGCTGACCTTAGCCAGAAGCATAGACAATTCAGCTAGAGCATTAGGAGAAAAGGCAGTGTGCAGGGGGAATTTTAGGTAGGTGAACCATTATAAAGGAAAAAGCTGTGAAATTTTTTGTCATGATTGCTTCTATTTTCTCAAGAAAACAGGAAGCAAGCTTATCAGCTAAGGGTGACAGAGAAGATATAAAGCAGTCATCTAGGAGGATGTAAAGCAAATTTAAGATCTCGGTCACACATTTAAAGAAAGGCCAGGCAGTTATGGTCAGTCAGCTGAACAGATGTGAGTGCAGAGTGAAGAGCTGGCCATACGCAAGGCTGGAGTTTGGCATAAGTACAGTAAAGGGAGAGAGGGAAAGGGAATTCTAAGTGCACATGAAGGACTGGTTATAACGACGACCGAGGATTTATACTGTGTGAGAAAGTGAAGGGGTGAAGAAAACGAGCGGGGAGGGGTGACAAAAAGTTATGAGGATAAGTAAATAGGACGTGAAGTCTCAATACTAAAGAATTGTACAAAATGGAGCACTAGAGGAAGTGAGCTGGAAAATAAGAGCTGGAGAGCGGGGTGATTGATCTTGAGATTATGCAAGAACTTGAGCTACTGCTCAGGACCAGGCCTGGGTTAGAATCCCTCTGAGGGAGCGCTGAGGGAGATGATCGGAAGACCGAGGTCAGGGAACTTCCCAGGGGGCTAGAAGGGTCATCCACATGGACACTGAAATCACCAAGAATTATGACAGGTGTCATAGCAGAGAGAATGATCATGAACAGGGAGCTAAAATCCTCAAGGATGGAGCAGGAATAACCTGGGAGGGTGAAGAGTGACTGCAAAAGGAAAAAGGAAGAAGTAATCAGTTCACAGTCTAATGACACGAGATTCAAAGTGTTGAAAGCAGCAATAGAGAACACGAGGACACTACCCAAACTCCAGGAGTGGTAAAATGAGAGATGTGGGAAAGAACAGAGCTGCCACCTGAGAGAGTTCCAGGAGAAGCAATGTGTGCTACGGGAACCACGTTTCTTCGAGCCAGAGTCAAGGTTGAGGATCTAAGGGTTTGGTAGCTAGGTTAACTCTCAGTTCCAAATGGTACAAGCAGAAAGTTTCAGGAGTTAGGGACAGTGAGAAATTAGGTCAGAAATGGGAAGCACAGAGACCTGAGGGACAGCAACTCTGAGATGCCAAGGACCTAGATATGCTGGGCTCCCTGTGCTGACTATCAGAAAAGGGGGAAAGGGCAAAATGCATGGATCACTGCTGACCGCCTTGAGGCAGACCGCAGGGTGAGGCTGCATGCTGGGGGACCAGGAGGAGCGGGAGTCTTGCCAGGATCGTGGTGATTTCTGGAGACATCTCTTTTCTCCTGCCCTGATGATGTGGACATCAGGGAGGAGCCATCTTAACCAGATGGTACAGAACTCTGGGGCTCCCTCCTGCTCCAGGAACACAAAGAACGCCTCTCCCTCAAGTTCTTTTTTGAAGTGTTTCAGCACTGGATAAAATCTTTATAGATTCTTACCCTTTTCTGTCTCTTCTTCAGTCAATTAGTCTATGATCTGGAGACTCAGAGTCTAAATTCATCTACAAAAACGTCTAGTGCTTAGACAAAGATATGTAGGAAACAACAGGGAGGAGAAACAGTGGAGGAGACTGTAACAGGGCGGCTTCTTTAGGACACGGATTCACATTCGTGCTGCACAGGTTAGCTTTATTTTATTAACATATCTTATGAAGCAATCACAATATCAACAAGAAGCAAACCTCTAGCACCATCAAGTGTCAAACAGGAACAACGGAGAAGTCCCAGGCAGGCACTCCATCATAAAGCTACACACTGACATTTTAAAACTGGGACTGAAAATGCAACTCCAGTAATATAGTAACCACCACAAGTCACATTATCTTTCAGAAAAAAAATAGTGTTATTCCTACAGTAAAGCACTTCTTTTTTTTATTTTTTTTTTTAAAGATTTTATTTTTTCCTTTTTCTCCCCAAAGCCCTCCGGTACATAGTTGTGTATTCTTCGTTGTGGGTCCTTCTAGTTGTGGCATGTGGGACGCTGCCTCAGCGTGGTTTGATGAGCAGTGCCATGTCCGCGCCCAGGATTCGAACTAACGAAACACTGGGCCGCCTGCAGCGGAGCGCGCGAACTTAACCACTCGGCCACGGGGCCAGCCCCAACAGTAAAGCACTTCTCAACAGTAACTATCATGTTTTTTCAGATAGCTGTAAAGCTGGGCTCAGAGCAAACCATGTAGAAATCCCAAAGACTCCTGTGCGGCGTGTCACATCTCCACACAGACCAAGACAGTACACTCAATGTGCCATTAGCAAAATATCACCACAAATTCTGGGGTATTTTTTTAAAAATCTTTTATTCTCATCATTCTGCAAATCTTTTCAACAGCCCAAAGTAAAAAAAAGTAAAAACTTCACTTTTTAAAAATAATTTAAAATAGGGGCCAGCCCAGTGGCACAGTGGTTAAGTTCATGTGCTTAGCTTTGGCAACCAGTGTTTGTGGGTTCAGATCCTGGGTGTGGACCTACACACCACACATCAAGCCAGGCTGTGGCGGCATTCCACATACAAAATAGAGGAAGACAGGCACAGATGTTAGCTCAGCGACAATCTTCCTCAAGCAAAAATAATAATTATAATAATAATTTAAAAAATATAAAGTAACCGTTATAACAAAATACATTTGACACAATATTAGATTAAATAAGATCCATGGAGATGATTTCTACTACTAACCTCCTAGGATCTACACTTTCTCAAAAATAGCAAATCATAAAATACTATTTTGTTCCATCTTAGTTTGTTCCTCTGCACATGATACACTCTGCAGAAGCTCACAATTTTTGCTCTATATTACTCAAAATGTCCATTTTGCCATAGAATGATTTATGTTACAAGCCTATTACTTTTCACTAGAAATAGTCCACAGTGTTAACCAGCAGCAAACAGCAAAACTAGAGCAATCATCTCAGCATATCATTAAACAGCCTCACGGAAAGATTTTAACAACAACCTACCGACAGAGCAGTCAGAAGTGGTGCACGGCCTACCAAATTCGTAGAAAATAAAATTACACTTACCATTAGCTATCATATCATCCTTAATCCTTAATCTCCAAACTATAACACTTCTGTGCTAGTTGGGGTGTTTTGTTTATTTTGGCTTGGCTTCAGTTTATAATACTTTAGCCTTCTGGCAAGTATTTCCTTTTCAATTTCTTTAGAGATGAACCAATTTTGATCTGAGGAGCCAAAAGATCTAGAGAGATTCTAGAGGGACTTTTTTTTCCTAGTGTGGAAGAGCAAAGTGAGAAAAGGCTCTATTTTTTATTTTGTTTTGATTAGACTTAATCCAAATTCTTTAATTCAGGAGCACTATATTTCATCCTTCCTGGATCCTAGCCTCCTGATCTGTAAGCTAGAAACAGCATACACCTCAGGTGGACACAGAATCCTAAACCGCAGGTGGCAGCTTGACGTCTGTTCTTTATAATCCAGGGATGTTTATTACACAACAGCACGATTATCTAAATGAGACAAATTTATTATAATATTGACTACTTCGATGAACTGTTATAAAGCTGAGAGTACTGATTAAAGACAATTCCGGAATTAACAGGCCTAAATGTTAAAATAGTTTTAATGAAGTTAGGGGAATAAAAAGTACATGTAGTTCTAGTCTAAAAATTATCAATATACCAAAGTATACAACATTACTGACGAGAATTCTCTAGAATAGATACAATCTGAAATTCCTGGATGTAAGAACAAAGCTCTCAATGTTATCAACACTTTTAGGTTGATGATTTAAATTTGCTATTTGTAATTTAAGAAAGTAGGTATATTTCTTCCTATTTCTCAGTATTTTATACTTCAAGTAACCTATTTTATACCTACTCTTGAATCATGATTCTGAAATACAGTGAACTATTAATAATCTGATCTTGGTGGTGAGTTTTCAACATTAAAAAAATATATACTTGGGCTGGCCCCGTGGCCGAGTGGTTAAGTTCGCGCGCTCCGCTGCAGGCGGCCCAGTGTTTCGTCGGTTCGAATCCTGGGTGCAGACATGGCACTGCTCATCAAACCACGCTGAGGCAGCGTCCCACATGCCACAACTAGAAGGACCCACAACAAAGAATATACAACTATGTACCAGGGGGCTTTGGAAAGAAAAAGGAAAAATAAAATCTTTAAAAAAAAATAAAAAATAAAAAAATAAAAAAATACATACTTTGCAAGAGAAAAGAGTGTAGGGTGAAATCACTTAAGTAAAATCAAAAGAAAATTTACTCAAACTATGTCATTTCTCTATTAAACTATGTCATTACTCTTGTCTTCATTGGTTCTTCATTTGAAGCCACAAATGATTAGTAATTAAAAATTAAATTTTAAAATCTCTGACATGCTTACTCGGTTACCAGCTGATAATGAACACCATTCCCAAATAACAACAGAGTTCCTAAGTACAACGTATTTACAGAGTCAAACTGGGCACCTTAGTATCCAAGAAACACACTATGTTTTTTCCGTTTAATTAAAGATTTCCAGAGGCGAGAACTGCAGGAGGGATATCACAGTTGCTAAGACAGCACGCGAATCTGCAAAACCTCAGCGCTGTAAGTCCCAGTGCTTAAACACAGCAGGACTTGTGAGCGGGGGGACACTTCAGTGGCCAGTGTCTCAGAACTGAATTGACCTTGCTAGATTACAGCTAATTCCAGTCGGTAAAACACGGCAACTTTCCCAAAATGCCGCTAGTCTTCAGCAAACCATTCCTCACCTAGGAAGTTCACACGGCTCTGAAGTCTTGACCTCATGCAACAGCACAAGGTACTCAGAGGCTTGTATTTTTCCTCCTCAATTGTCTGTCTTTTTTGAATTGAATATTTTTTATTCTGGCCTAAACATGTTAATGTATACACACCATTTAGTCGTCTCTGAAGCGCTTCTTCCTCCAAGGTAATAATATAAATTTGTTCATCCAGGTCTTCAAGAATCTAAAAGATCAAATAATTGAATAACACAAGATTACAAAACTAGTGCTTATGAGAATAATTAGGCTCTTTGGCCTATAATTTAGATAATCATTCAAATTACTAGGAATCTAAAATAAAAATGCTCAACCTATTCTATTTAGTAATTAAGTAAAAAAAATTTTTTTTATTTTCTTGAGATTATGATAGTTTACAACCTTGTGAAATTTCAGTTGTACATTATTGTCTGTCAGTCGTGTTGTAGGAGCACCCCTTCACCCTTTGTGCCCGCCTCCCACCCCCCCCTTTCCCAGGTAAACACTAATCTGTTCTCTTTGTCTACATGTTTAACTTCCACATGTGAGTGGCGTCATACAGAGATTGTCTTTCTCTATCTGGCTCATTTCACTTAACATAATACCCTCAAGGTCCATGCACATTGTTGTGAATGGGACGATTTTATTCTTTTTTTACGGCTGAGTAGCATTCCATTGTATATATATACCACATCTTCTTTATCCAATCATGTGTTGATGGGCACTTAGGTTGCTTCCACATCTTGGCTACTGCAAATAATGCTGCAATGAACAGAGGGGTGCATGGGACTTTTGGAATTGCTGATTTCAAGTTCTTTGGATAGATACCCAGTAGTGGGATGGCTGGGTCATATGGTATTTCTATTTTTAATTTTTAAGTAAAAATATTTTAATACATAACTAAATCCATCAAAAGCTGATTATCACAAAACTGACATTTAAATTGGATATTTTTTAAATTTAAAGAATTAAAGAACTCTGCAGCTCTCTCAATGCCAAACAAATATATGAATTCTAAACACCCAAAAAGCTAAATACCGTAATATCTCTTTATGCCCAAGCCAGTATTTTAGCACTGGAAGGAATACATCACCCAGCCCAACATTGGTTTCTCATCTATATTTACCTACAAAATGTTTAAAACAAGAAATCCATAAACTACATCACTACCGTGCAATACTTTCCATTTACATCATCTTTGTATACTAAAAATTTTCCACAAATACTGAACGCTGGTATTATCAAAATCATCCTATATGGGGCTGGCCCAGTGGCGCAGCAGTTAAGTGCGCATGTTGCGTTTTGGCAGCCTGGGGTTTGCCGATTCAGATCCCAGGTGCAGAAACGGCACTGCTCATCAAGCCATGCTGTGGCAGGCATCCCGCATATAAAACAGAGGAAGATGGGCACTGATGTTAGCTCAAGGCCAGTCTTCCTCAGCAAAAAGAGGAGGATTGGCAGCAGTTAGCTCAGGGCTGATCTTCTTCTTCAAAAAAATCATCCTATGGACAGAACCCTAGAGAAATTGTATGCTTACACATACACACTCACTACCACCCACATAACACTAACAACAACCAACCAAAAAACCACTAATCAATAACCAATTATAAGGGATATTATCTGCACTGTCTTCAAAACTGAAAAAACCTAAAATTTGTTTAATTCTAGTTTTATTAACATAGCTATCCTTCTTGAAATGATCCCAAGTATCTTCTTAGCTTTGGGAAAAATCTGAAAGAAGCCCAGAGCTGATATCAATGGTCTGTATCATTCAAACCAAACTACTTATTCCCAGCAAAACAATCATGATGAGTTGATGGGCAAAATAAAATGATGGGAACTCTATGTATGTATATCCTTTCAGCTCCCTGATGAGGTATTTTTAGAAAAAGGAGTCTCAAATCATGCAATCCCTACCAGGTATCAAATCTGCAGAATTTATACAAAATTTACTTAAAGTAATCCAATAATTCCCAGCATTTCAACAAATATTGATAAACTCCTATGGCCTAAGCACTGATAACAAAATAAAATAATAAAATAAGAACAAATAATAATAAGCAAATACATAATTACAAAAGACGAACATCCTGTGAGCAAGGGAGGGACAGGAAGAAAGGGGCAGGGGAGACCTACTTCAGCAAAGCCCCAGCGAGGGCCTCTCTGAGCAGACAACACCTGAGCCCCGAGTGGGAAGAACAGTCACGTTGAAAGCAGTGCACTGGAGGCAGTGAACTCAGGGCTGAGTAACCCACGACTGACTCCGGCATGAAGGCAGAAACCTCATCTTTGTGGGCCATGATATGAAGTTTCTTTTGCAATCACTTTCTACTGTTTGGATCCAATTGACAATGTTGACATTTCCTAAGGTCTAACACACACCAAAGGGTCTCCTCTTACTGTGCAGGCAGTTCAAGAAGGCCTCACTGCCAGAGGTCTGCCTGGGTGTGAGTGAGGGCCAATGGGCGGCTCACAGGTATTTGTGTTGAGTGCATCATCCCTGTGATGCTCTTATGAACCCTATGGAAAACACACTATTATCAGCCCCATCCCGGAATATGCCAAGAAACAAAGGATTGGCAAAGAAAAGCTATCTACCTTCAAAGCCTATGCTCGTAACTACTCTGGGCTGATGGAGACCTAAATATGGGTCTGACATATTGACATAGTCCTTGACCTCAAACAGCTTATATTCTAGTGTCCAGGAGAGATAAGATGAATTCAAAAAAATAATTATAGGATTAAAATAAATGTCATAACTGAAGCGAAAATAAAATGTTACGTTAGTTCAGATGAAAGATTCCCAGCTTCTAGCTGGGGAGGAAAAAAGTTTTCGCAAGTGTTCGTGTGGTTTTTTCGGTTTGTTTTGTTTTGTTTTTTGGTGAGGAAGATTGGCCCTGAGCTAACATCCATGGCCAATCTTACTCTTTTGTTTGAGGAAGACTGTCCCTGAGCTAAAATCCATGTCAATCTTCCTCTATTTTTTGCACATGGGATGTCACCACAGCATGGCAATGGACATTAGCTCAGGGCGAATTTTCCTCACCAAATAGTAAATAAATAATAAATAAAAAGAAAATATGAAGAGATTGTAACTTATAAAGAAAAACTTTCAAAATTAAGCAAGCATTTACTAAAAGAATATCTAGTATACTATTTCCTCAGTTTTTTCCCTTCATCAATCACCCTGATAAGGAAGAAAAACATATAACCATAATTATTTAATAAGGACTACTAGAGAAATACAAACAAAGGGGAACATGAAAAATGCAGAGGAAGGAGCTTAATTATTTTAGCTTAAAGAAGGAGATATGGTTCAAAGATAGGCAGTGAATGTAGCTGCTATGAGAGCTGGGCCTTCGGGAGGCTGTCAAGTGGCTGAGCAGTTAAGAAGCACTGGCGGGAGAAAGCTCCAGACACGCCTGAGTAAGAGAAAGCAAACAGCCTGTTCCAAGCACAGCAAGGCAGCTGGTGAGTCCAGAATTAAGAGTCAAGGTGGGGGGAGGCCGGAGACACGTGGGGACAGCACAGGGAGGAAGCTGGCGGTAAATTCAGTGTGGGAGGGTTGTGAAAGGCCCTGTCACATGAGAGTAGTTTAAATTTCAGTTGGTAGGCAATGAGGATCCATGAAAATCATTTAAGTGGCAAATTACCTAGAAGTAGCTAAAAATTATTTTCATATTATTAAATATTTGACAATATAGCTTGAAGCCAAGAAACTTCGGAACAAATCATTAGCATTACTACCAAATGAAAATCATTTTTAAACGAATATATAGTATAGTATTTCTGAGATTAAAGAGAAAAGTATAATTCAATTAATCAAGATATAACATACAAATTCTCAGAAACATAACTGCTTTGTAAATCAAAGAATATATGTGATAAATTTTGACACATAATAGAGCTACTATTTGATATAAGATAATGGACACCTAAAATACCTGTAAACATTTGTAAATTTTGTCTTAAAATTTGCTAGATGAATTTTTACCTGAGTGCCTACAGTTAGTATTTTAAAAGCAAAAACAAATTTGGGTTCCAAAGGTGAAAAAGATTAAACTAAAAACAACAATTTGGGGCATAAACCCACAAAAATATTCTTATGTTTCTGAATGCTGGTTCGAAACCTAACAGATGTTCTAATGTAAACACATTTATGATTTACAATGACATACTTACTGCTGGCTTCACCAACAACTGGCCCATTACTGTGAACATGCGGGAGAGGCCAACTGGGGTGCACACTGCAGAGCGAGAAGACACCGACAGACAGAAAGCTCACGTCAGAGTCAGACAGATAACTGCCAGTCCAAAAAACAGAGCAAACTCAAAGATCATTGTTTTAAGAAAATTCTTGTCTCAAACTCAGCCTCTCTCGTTTTGTCAGAGGGCTCTTCCTCGTCATCAATAAGGCAGCTAGAGAGGACAGCATGCAGAGGATGGGCCCTCCTGTGTTTAATGAAAGATATATGAAAACTAGAGAAGGCTTAGGATGTGCAAGACTCTAGCAGTTGAATATTAAGTATTTTCACCTAAATGAAATTAAATAAAACCACTAAAAAACTTTAAATTTCAAGTACTAATGGAATTGAGAACCAGACAAGAATATCTAACAGTGACAACTACAATCTTAAAACCTTTTAACTATATTTACCTGTTTATAACATCCCTGAGATATATTGTGATGTCTCAAGTAAAACTAAACAAATTTTCAAATAAAGACCACAAATTCACCATACAGAATTCCATCATTATTATTCAAAAGTAGAATCTAGCGTTGTGATGATGGGGGGTGGGGTGTGCGCGCACACGCACCTCTCTCTCCCTGCCCCCAACCCTGTGGAAGAGGCTATCCTTAGAGAGCAATACAGTGTACTATTATTTCAAGGTTTCTGTTTATCAAAATTTCTCTTGAACATAAAAAAAAAGTTAAGGGTCAACTTTAAAAAAATCTCCGAGCTTAAGGAATCTCATCAGGAAACTTTCCCATAATTTTCTAGAACACAGAATGACTCTACTCCACCATCAATATTAAGTCAGAAAAATACTTACAGAGAAGTAACAAACATCCCATCAATGATATGCAGGAATATAAATAGGGTAGGTAGAACTCCCAGAGGTCTATAAAAAAATGTAAATATATTTTGGTAAATACAAAATAGTGTACATTAAGACACAGGCTGACTATAAATGAATGTATAATAAACATGATATTGCCTATTTGAGTCTACTAAACCATGTAATTTCTAAATTGTACAATAAAAAGATGTAAAATAGAACAGGAAATAACTCTTCTGGCAAAACCTGTTCAGAGGGAGAAAAAAAGCCTCCATGGAATTTCAGAACAGAAACCAATTAATCAAAAAAAATAAAATAAAACAAAACTGAAAAGCTGCCTGCTAGTTCTGCATACAGGACACACACGAACACTCTTCATAAACATGTCTAAAGACTTCTTAATTCTATAAATTAACAACAAGGGTTAACTATACAAAGAATTATTAAAATCTCTTAAAAAGTGAATGTGTAGCTATATCCCACACTACAGCCACCATCAGAGGAACTGGCCTACACAAGTCATCCGTACCATACAAGGATTCCATGCTGGCAGCGTCATTGTCAATGAGCGCCGAGGCGACCCACACTATCCCAAGAATAAGTAATGCGAGGAGAATAAGCATCACCAGAGTTTCTAAAATTCGGGCTCGGATTCCCTGAAAAACATAATAGAGATATAATTTCAATATTTTATTTCATCTCATGAACAATTAGGTTTCTATCTATGTGAAAGCATAAAAATTCTTCAGAAAGCGAGGAAATTAATATTTATTAGCAGGACAAAAAACACTAAATGCTTATAGTTTGTAATGTTTAGACTGACTCTTCAAAATTAGGTAAAATACCATTAAGCTTTGAAGAAAGTACCAAAAAATTCATAAAAACACTTTGCAGAACCACTTTAAACAATTAATTACTTTCCTAACACTTTCCACCAAGAAAGAAGAGTAACGAATTTTTCTCTGTGATTCTAAAGCAGGGATGAAAGGCTGACGAAGGCACACGCCCGTCAACGGACAGCCAGCCTGGCGCAGCCGCATGCACCCATCCACCAGAGAGCATAGGAGTTCTCGCAGCCCCACAGCCTGCAGAGCCCTCTGCCGCGCAGCCGGAGAACTCCTCACGGTCGCCCCGCACCAGAAACTGAGCAGATGGATAGGGTTTCTATCAACTATCCATCATTCCTTTCTTCACATTACACGGAAGTGTCACTAATCCACGAGGCTGCAATATAATAAAGAATCATTATGCACAATTTTCTTATAAATATAAAAAGAATTCTGACCTCAGGGCTGAACTAGAGGCCAGACTTTTAAACTTGAAACCTATTGGACATGGCAAAAAAACAAAAATAACTTTATTATATTCTTAAAAAGCCACCAAATGACTGAATCTGTACCTGACCTTAAAGATTCATAATGATATTTTATCATTATGCACTCATCTACAACATCTAACACAACAAAGTATAAAAATATCCACGTTTCTCAACAAATCATGCAATCTTTCCTTCCACATTAAAAATAGTTTAAAGATACAAGTTATAAAAACACACACTTCTTTCCATTTTGCCCTAAATATCATTTTCTGGTTTCTGAATTAAAGGAAAAGGTTGCACTTGAATCACAGCACCCCAGGTTCTCAAATTCAAGAGATAAAAGGGCATGTCCTAAACCAGGGAGGGGTGAGTATTGCCAGCCCTAAACAAGGACTCAGAGTTGAAGCGGCCTTTTCTATTAGTCTAGTCTCCCCATGGGGCTGCCCTTGGCAGGTCAAAATCCATGCTCAGATGTGAGAGTCAGCGCCCTTACGTGTTCACGGCTCAGGAGGCCAGTGAACCAGAGTGAATGAGACTTGCATTTGATTGAACACACGAGATCCAACAGCAGTTATTACTCAAGTGAGATGAAACATGAACAGTCACAAAACACACTATTAAAAACATACTCCCATTTTACTGAGAGTCTCTGAATCTTCATTGCACAACTTTCAAACAATTTAGGCACCAAAAGATGCCCACCACCTTCTAATGGGGATTTTTTTTTCTTTCTTTCTCTCATTCTAAGCAATAATCTTTTTTTTCTAAGCAAGAACCTTTTTACCGCACATCAAATATTATGTGGAAAGCCTATAAAGAAAACAAATAAAAAGGGTAAGTGCTCTGGTGTATGTGTGTTATACCCTCTCAGCTTTGTCCTTGCCTGACTCTGACAGGAGCCCAAATCCTGCCTGCCCCAACCAGCCCCAAGGATACTGGGGCTCCAAAACATATAGCACATGTGTCATAAGGGTTATGCTATATGAGCTAAACAGTATAACAGTGCCATAATGCGCAAGCTAGACAGCAGTGCTCCTTGGAACTATTTGAGACCCGCTGTCCAAAAAAAGGTGTTGAAACAGTATGTGTTATAATTATTATCTTAAACAATTATAATAACGTAACAATAAGTGTGTTAGGATAATAATAAATGTTTGGGAATCAATCACCATAAGATTTACATACTTCCTCTGACATTTTGGTGAGAAATATTTCTTAGCAGTTAAACTTGTTTTTCTTCAAATACATCTCTCTGTGTTGGGAGACAACGCTCCATAGGTCTCTCCCATTTCTGCGCCTCTCACAAGCAGAGACAGGGACGGTCCTTGTTCTGGACTGTCTTCTCAAGGACATTTGTAGAGCAAACAGCCTTGGAAGATAGAGACAGTGCCTCTCTGAAGCAGAAGCAGATCTGCTTCCTGTCTAGTATAAGAAGGTAATGTCCCCTTACAGAGCAAAGGGCAGACAGGTTCACCTGCAGCCCATTATAAATAATGTGGGTTCCCTATGCTCAGGGTGCCTCAGCTGTAGACACGAGCCCACTGTGGGGGCAGCCTCCACCTAGGCCGCATGGCCCCATGGGGCTGGGAATCCTGGGGAACTGACAGGAACAGGAAACTCATGCGCTTGCTGTGCTGTGAGTAGTGAGGTCCTTTGTCTCTAACCCAGGAGTCTCATGTCTACAACCAACATCCACGAATCTGGCAGACTAACCCATCAGCTTGGAAGTACCATAAAACCTCAGACTCTCCACAGTTCTGGACAGCTTTGGGTGACAGGGTGAGAAGCCAATATGGGTTTCTGGAGAAGAAAAAACAAGGGCCCACACAGGCTGGGTTAAGAAGAAGAACGAGCTTTCTGAGGAAACTCCTGGAATCTAACAGTGAACGCTCTCACCCAAGCGGTAGGCAGATGGGAGAAGTAAGGGGCTCCAACCACCTGACCAGCAGACCATGCCTGGGAGCTGAGCTGTGAAGGGGAGCGCAGCTTGGTTACAGTGCCCTCCCCTCTGAGCAGAAGCAGGAAGGGATGTTTTCGTGATAGTGTAACAGCAAGCCCTGCAAGGCCAGCGAAAAGGTACCGTCCTATCTCCAGGATTATGGTTACAAGGAACTAGTTTTCTTATATACTTTGTGCTTTTCTATATTTTCACATTTTCTAGAATGCATGAGTATAACTTAAGTAAGATGAGAACTAATGTTGTTTTTAATTTTCAACTTTTTTCCTAAAAGAATTAACTTCCAAGAGATTGGCACCCACAAGAATAACTTTTTAAAAATATCCAAGTTCAGTTTCTGAGACAGACAGTATAGTGAGCCAGTTAAGAGCCCCAACTTTAGCAGCAGACTGCTCGGGTTCAATTTCTGGTTCCATCACTGACCAACTGTATAACACTGGGCAAATTACTAAACCTCGCTGTGCCTCAGGTCCTCCTTTGTGAAATGGGTTTATTAACAACACCCCTACCTCATGGGGTCGTTGTAAGGATCAAATGAGTTAACATACATAACATGCTTAGCACAATGTCTGGTGCCTAGTAAGCACAATATATGGATTAACTGTAATGATTCAAATTATTCTTTTATCTTTGAAATCTCCAAGGCTTAGGAGTTAACATATCATTTGAGTTTCTGAATTAAATTTATACCACCCTCTAATGCCAGCTTATCACTCTCTTCCCATCTTTGTGAACTACCATCTACAGACCTATAAGAAACAATCTCATCTTTTCTTGATGATATGATCACCTGGTTCACAAGTACTTCTTATCACATCCCCTGCCATCATAAGCAACATTCAAGCTCATAATTAACTTAACCTCCATTCTACTGTAGCCACCCACGCACGCACTACTCCAATCCCATCATCTCTCAGGCCCATCTCTAAGATCTTAAACTTTGAAAACTGCTTGCTCAGTCCACAGCTTCCTGTTTTCTCTGATACTCACTCCTCTAACCTAGCTCCATGTCCTCATCGTTATACTCTTCACTCTCTTGATCCTCCCTTCCCCTCCAATCAGTCTTATTTTTACTTGCCTAAACCCTATGGTGAATTAGTATACTTTAATGATAATCCATTATTAATAACATCCTAGTATTCCTGGTCCCCTTGACTACCACCAGACCAGCTTAATTCCACTGGTGGCTCACTCCTCCAATTCTCAGCTCTGTTAAAGAAATTTACAAAATCATGAGAAATTTTTGCTACTACATTCCAAAGTGGGCCTTCAATGTTACATGGCAATCCTTGTATCTCTAGCTGACTAACAATTCCCTGAATGATTTTTAAAATGTTTTCCATTCTTTGATCCTAATCTCATCCCCTCCTTTCTTACAACTACAGTGGATCTCACTTCTCCCTTAGTAGGACATAGCTGGCAGCCTGCATGTCCTCTCCGCTTCCTTCTCCTACCCTTTGGTTTCTGTCTCCATTCTTATCTCTTTTATTCTATAAAGGAAAATATCTCAGGTCCCTTTACTCCCATGGCTCAATTTTAGATGTTCATCCTTTCACATGCTGTATCAGTGCTTCTTAAACTTTAGCATGCATGAGAATTACCAAGGGGCTTGCCAATTGCTTTAGCCAATTCCTGGGGCCTGAGTTCCAGCCCCAAGTGGCAGCTCCATCAATTCTGATGTAGATGGTTCACCAGACAGATTGCTCTGTTCTTCCCCTAGGTAATCTTGCCTCTTCATGTGGCCAAAGACTCTGAAATTTATATCTTTATTCCAAATCTTACCGCTGAGGCCCAGTGCATACATCTCAACTGCCACCTCCCCTTAGATATCTCACAGGAACCTTAAATTTAATTCTGAAGTCAAACTCATCCTTCTACCCGCTAAACCTGCTCCTCCTTCAGTGTCACATACCTCAATAAATGGCACCATTATTGTTTTTGCCAGACACTTTATAAATATCCTCATCACCTGCTTTCCTGTTGCACCCCGTCCCCCCATCACACACCCCCCCCCCACCACCCCTAGACCCTGGTCCAGTCAACCAACAAGCACTTCTGATTCTACTGTCATTACAACTCAAATTCACCCACTTCTCTTCCTCCTGCCATCACATCCATCTTGCCTAAACAACTCCCTAGCCTCCTAGCTGGTAGTCCTGCACCCACACTCTTGTCTCTCTCTGACCTGTTGCCTACATCACAGTGGGAATGTGATCTTTTCAAAACACAAATCTGATCATGTCACTCTTAGTCATAACTTGCTAACAGAGGTCTGAAACTGGCAAACAGATGCTTTAATGCAACAACAAATAATAAAAGATGAATCTCATTAGCATCCTTCTCTAACCAACTGAGATGCTACACAAGTCTCTCTTTAAAGCTGGGCCTTGCTCTTTCTTCTGCTGTTTAGATAGTGAACAAAATAATTACAGATGAAAGGAAAATTATTTACGACTTAATAGCATACCACAGCACTGTCCAATAGAACTTTCTGTGATGATGGAAATGTTCTATTCTGTACCATCCAATGCAATAGCAACCAGCCATACGTGTTTGTTCAACACTTAGAATGTGGCTACTGTGACTGAAGAACAAATTTTTGGTTTTATTGACTTTTAAATTTATATAGCCACACATGGTTAGTGGTTACCGTATCGGTCAGAGAAGACTATAAATAGCCTGCTTCTAACAAAATATGATAGAAATATTCTCTGTAGTTTCAAGTACTTTCTGGACACTTTTCTAAATTTAACCTTGATATAAAATTCTTTCAAAAACAGCTTGGCTAAAGTAACCTCCTCATTTAACATGCTATACCCCTAACTTAGTGTTTTAAGTAGCATTTATGGCAAAAAAGATGAAATTTGACACTAAATTTGAAAACTACCCCCTTCTGTTTACATTAAGAAAAAGTACATTCTCTCATTAAGAAAAATAGGTAGTATTTAAAATGTAACCTAAGTATCACCCTGTCTGAAAGTCATGCTAGGGTTAAATATCCACATACTTATCCAAATATACTTACAAACTAAGTCCTAAAAACACATCTCTTATGTGCCAAAATAATTACATGTGAACAGTCTTTCTAAAAAGAAACAAGCTATATAATTTCAAAAGGATGCTTTTTCTATTACTGATATAAGAATAATATCAAGAAGAAATATGTAAAATGTATATTCACATGCTTAAGCAAATAAGAAACATTTAACAAAAAAACTGTCAAATCATATAAACTTCAAAAATTTATTTCAAATTGACTGATATTTCTTTTGAAAGTAAATAATTCATGAAAATAAATTTGCTCACTCTCAGCTCTCAATCTAAATTAAAAAGAGTAAATCAGCAATATTACAACAGAAAAGGCTGCCAGAGAGCAAGCCATCAAAATTACTGAATATGGTTATGCCTGTTTATGAAATACTGAAGGTAAGTGGATACACTAAGAAATAACTGTTATTCTTACTTAATCCACTAGGAGGCTAGGGCAATTACGTTTTCCTTTTGTTAACGTTACTCTCTTTCAGCCCAACTTGAAATCAACTGCGTCACATTTATGAGCCCTAGTGAAAACAATAGAAAAACTTACCAAATTTGTTCATTAAATGCAATATGGCAAATTTCTTTTTACTCTCAACAACTTTAAGATAGAGAGAAGAGACGTGATGGGACTATAAACAATCAGACTTCATTTGTTAATTCAGCATCGACTGGCTCTTATAAGCACCAAAAATATATAAACTATTATCACTACCTTTCTTGAGATCATAAAAATATTACAAAGCCTACAGAGTACAGGCTCTGTGGCATGTAATGCGTGAGGTTTTTAAACTTTTGTATGAGATTCTGTTTGCAAAGTAATAAAAAGCATTATGAGAGCTTTTATCACTACCATTAATCACCAGCAGGACAGCATATAAGCAAAAAAATACGCCTACTGCTCATTTTTCCATTAAGAGTCAGAATGGGAGCTAAGAAGCCCCAAGGGGGAAGGCTCCTATCAACTCCATTCTTGCATACGCTGAGCTAAAAGATGCGCCAGATGTCAGAATAACTTACTGAAATACCCTGCAAACAACAAAGTGGGAAAAACACGGTCAGAGCGAAAGAAGGTTCCCATTGTTCATCTTAAAAAGTAAAAAAAGTCTCCTGAATAGAATCACGGAACTATAAGAACATCTGCTTATCATCAACAGTTGTACTTCCTTCAGATAATTTTGAATGCTTATGCTATGTCATATATTACTAGGATTTCAGAAACTTTACAGTATTTTTATCCCCATTATGAATACTTATCCTAACCCCTCCCCCAAAAACATAAATCTAATTTACTTTAAGGAAACTTCACCCCTTTTATTAAAATTATAGTGCAATAACCACTTAGTATATTAGTAAAAAACACCAGCGAAACAAAGCATTTTCTTTCTACCAATGAAACACCTTACTGTTTTTAAGAAAAGTAAGCTATATAATTAATTACACTAGTTTCATATCAGTAGTATTATGGAAATTACAACTATCTCAACATCATAGCAGTTTGAATTGGATTAAATAAGCTAGTAAAGACTAAACACATGTAGACTCAGACTTCTTTTTAGATTTAAATAAGTACTAAATGATGAGTAAAATCTAAAACACTAAAATAGTTATAATTGCTTTTTGAAATTTTTGTGCTAGTCAATGAGACATTTAATTGCTCTGTACTGAATATCAATGAAGTGAAAATTACAATGTACTTACAAAAGCTCTAACAATAAGCTGATATGTTTCTATGGTGATGAACATTTAAACAAGATTTTGCCTGGACATCTTGACCTCTTGGAAGGTATGTAAACACCACTTTATATACTACGTCTCCACCCATCAGGAAAGCCTGGGAAAATTTTCTACATTCAAGGAACTTTTAAAATAAATATCAAGCCATTGTTTTCATCTGACAAAAAGGGTCTCTTAGTAACATTAAGATAAAGTTTGTTCAGCATGACATCAAGACTGCCCCAAACATACATGCAGTCATCTGGGGAAGAGCGAGAGAAGCACTAACCAACAACAGAAAATAAAGACAGGTATTAATTATTTTAAACCATGAAAAAACCACAAACAAGCATCTCTAGAGAGTGTCAAACATTTCCCCCTTTGCTCCAAAGTAATCATTAAGAGCATGGACAAAAAGAGTTTTTGTCCCAAGTCAAAGAAAACAGCTTTACAGAAGGCTTTGTTAAGCTCTATAGTGAAATGTCTTTTAATATTAATATTTTCTGCAGTCTATTATATATATACTTATTTAATGTAGTCTGTACAAGATGGAAAATCTAAAACTATAAGATGCTGAAGTTATCACAACTTGACAAAAAGAAAGCATTTTTGTATAAGTCAAAATAAAAGCACCAACATTGCTAGTTCACTGAACTAAGATGTTCTCTGTATTCAAATTTATAAGCAGAAATTTCTCATATTAGATAAATAAAAACTCTCCAGATTACAAGGAAATAAATTAATATAGCAAATTTCCAAGATGTAAATGAAAGAACTGAATTGTAGAAAGACCACAGAGACTTTATACCTAAATTTTTAAACAGAGTTCTAAAGTTGGAAAAAAAGCACTTCTTAGTACACAGCATCAAAATCAAAATAACTGAATAGTCATCTAGTAAAGGTCTTTTCTTCTCAGTCTGTTCTAGTAATTCTTTAGCTATAAGTTTCATGGAAAAGAAGAGATTGGAACTAACATTTGCAGAGCTCTACTAGTTGCTTTATATATGCTCATTGAATCTTCACAATAAAGGTGAATTGTATTATAAATAAGGAAGCTCATGTCCAAAAATGTTAAATAATCTGGCTATAGTCACCTGTTCAAGGTGCCAAAACTCACTGTAAATTCAGGTCTGTCAGCTTTTGGAGCCTGTGCTTTCCACCTCCCCACACAACAGAAATAAGACACAAAAGATAAATGATGTGGAAATAGGGAGGTGGGGGAGAAGGCTCACAGACTTAAGATAAACCTATAATTTTAGTAAAGGAACCAAAGCAAAATACATAAAAGCTTCTTTTACTACAACATTAATTTTCAATTCCATAACAGCAAGCTCATGCTGAGGTCAAACGCTCAGTCCTATAAGAAAAGTAATACAATAGAACATTGTAGCCAATACCTTACTATTGGTTTCATAAAACACCCAGGCACAAGCTCCAGTAAAGACACAACAAAAATAAGATCATTAGAGTTACTATTTATTATGTTACTATAGTGAAATGTACAAGATATTAAGGTGCAGGATATAATATAAAGCAATGCCACACAATAATTTCTTATGCAGCAAAGAGTACATTTACACAAAAAGCACTAGGAATTCCAAAATGCCACAGAAGAGCTATCCTCTGACAGTGAACAAAACAGGAAACATACACATGAAAAGCTCAAGGTTGTCTGCCCTCACTCCAGACCAATCCCCCCATCAGCTGCATTTGGTCCACCTTCCTGACTGCCACATTCCCTCTGGCTCTCACTAACAGCTTTGGTTTTACATATCAGCCTCTGTTTGGTTAATATGAGCCTATCACCAAGAAATAAATCACCTTTTTTCCTTTCTATTTTTAAATAATGAAAGTACCCTGTTTAGCTTTGTATATCTATTAAACATCTGTGGATATACCATTCAACTTAAAGGAACATGACTACAACTACTGTGGCACGCACGTGGCCCTCCCAACTGCACCAACCTGCCCAAAGGTAACCACCAATTTGAATTACCATGTTCATCATTTATTTACTTTTTTTTTGATTGTGGTAAAATATACATAACATAAAATCTACCATTTTAACCATTTCTAAGTGTACAGTTCTGCGGCATTAAGTGCATTCACATTGTTGTGCTACCATCACCACCATCCATCTCCATATTCTCCAACAGAAACTCTGCACCCATTAAACTATAAGTCTCGCTCCCCCCTAACCCCTGGGCACCCACCATTTTACTTCCTGCCTTTGTGAATAACTACTCCATGTACCTCACATAAGTGGGATCAAACAGTATTTGTCTTGTTGTGTCTGACTTATCTCACTTAGCATAATGCTCTCAAGGTTCATCCAAGTTGTACATCGTGTCAGAATTTCCTCCTTTTTTAAGGTTAAATAATATTCCATTGTATGTATATACCACATTTTGTTTATCTGTTAATCCACTGATGAATACTTAGGTTATTTCCACCTTTTGGCTATTGTAAATAATACTGTCACAAAAATGGGTGTCTAACTATCTGCAGAGTCTTTGCTTTCAATTCTTTTGTGTAAATACCCAGGAATGGAATTGCTGGATCATATGGTAATTCTATTTTTAATTTCTTGAACAACCTCCACACTGTTTTCCATACTGTCTGCACCATTTTACATTCCCACCAACAGTGCACAAGAGTTGTAATTTCTCTACATCCTTGCCAACACTTGTTATTTCCTGGGGTTTTTCTGCTAGTAGCCATCCTAATAGGTATAAAGAAGTACCTCACTGTGGTTTAGATTTGCATTTCCCTAATGACTAGTGAAGTTGAGATCTTTTCATGTGCTTATTGGTCAGTTGTATATCTTCTTCTAAGAAATGTGTATTCAACTCCTTTGCTCCTTTTTAAATATTTGGTAAGTAAGTTCCATCACCATGTTCTTCAAAATTGCTTTGGCTATTCTTGGCTCTCTGCTCTTCCATAAGAATTTTACCACGTGCTTGTCACATTCCATAAGATAACCTCTTGAAATTTTTATTAGAATTGCATTGACTCTAAAGACCAATTTGAGAACTGATGTTTTTACCATATAAAGAAATTCATAAACAGAATACCTATCCATTTATTTAAGTCTTCTTTAACAACTTTAAATAAGATTTTTTGTTTCCATAAAGATTTTATGCATCATTTCTAGGATTTATTTCAACATACCATAGGCTGTCTTGCTATTATAAGAGGTATTTTTAACAATATTTTGTTTGTGGCTATTTATTGATTTTTCTATATTAATCCTACATCCAGCTTTCTTGTTGAATTAATAATTTATCTTTAGATTCTATAGGATTTTTCCAAAAGACACTATCATCTATTAAGAACAAGTATTTTGTTTGTTTGTTTCAATATTCCCTTTTCTTGTCTAACTGTACTAATAAAGAACTCTACTACAGTGTTATTTATTATTAGAAATAAACATATTTAAGATGGCATCCCAATTTTAAAGTAAATACTTTTAACATTTTACCAGTAAGTACGATGTCAGTTGTAGGCTTAGGGTAGATATCCATTATCATGTTAAGAAAGTTCCCTTTAGAATTACGTTAAGTGAAATAAGCCAGATAGAGAAGGGCAAACTCTGTATGACTCCACTCATATGAGGAACTTAAAAATGTAGACAAAGAGAACAGATCAGTGGCTACCAGGGGAAAGGTGGGGTGGGGGTGGGCACACAGGGTGAAGGGGTGCACCTACAACATGACTGACAAACAATGATGTACAACTGAAATTTCACAAGGTTGTAAACTATCATAAACTCAATAAAAATTAAATTAATATATAAAAAAAGAAAGTTCCCTTTAGTTCTTAGTTTGCTTTTTAATCATGAATAGTTATTAATTTTATTGAATGTGTTTTTTCTCATTTGAGGTGCTCACTTGAGTTTTTTCCTAACTCACCTAATATGAATTATAGTCATAGATTTTCTAATGTTAAGCCAATCTTGCATACCTGAAATAAATTTTTTGATGATGATTTTTTGTGTACATGGCTGGATTAAGCTTAATATTTTCTGACTCGCAAGTATCCATGAATAAGAATGGCCTATAATGTTTCTTTCTCCTACTATCCTTGTCTGCTTTCAGTATCAAGATTATATTAGTTTCATAAAATAAAACTGTGAGTGTTCCATCTTCAAATCTCCAGGCAACTTTATGTGAAATTGGAGTTATCTGTTCTTTGAAGTCTGGTAGAAATATCCTGGACTTGATTTTTTTTTTTTAATCAGAATGACTCAGTAGAACTTCCATTTCTGGCAATACTGAGGACAGGATTTCCTTAATTACTTCTGCCAAAAAATATATAAAATGCTAGATCAACTATTTAAAAATCTGCCTGAAATCTTCTCTTTGCCTATCAACTCTGAGTAATAAATTGAGTTTGATACCTCCCACAGTGTTGGCTTTTCCCAATGTCTGGTCATCTTATGAGTCCCTGCTCATCTTTCTATTTAACAGTTTTTGTCCTACTTGTTCTCTTTATCACCTCCTGCCTCTGGTGATGGTGGATCTAGACAGGCAGGATCTAGTTTTGGGTGAGGTGTCTCAGTAGCTTGTACCCTGGTGGACACGTTAAGTGTTTGCCTGACTCTCAACCACCAGGGCCCACATTCTCTACTTCAGCCCATAGCAAGTGTTACTGTTGCTTGCTGACTGCAGCTCTCCTCTGAGCACCCTGCTCCTTTCTTTTCCTCACATCTTTTAGCAGCAGTCACATGGTTTAAGTTTTTGTTAAAATCAGGAGAAAGGAGAATTTGAAGAACACAGATAGACAATTGGAAATGCTAAAATTAATGTGCTAATAGATGTAAATCTAAATAATATCCTATGGGACAATCAAACAAAATATCTGGGGCTATCTTTTGTATAGGGAGGAAATAACTATATTTCTATCAGACAAAATGCATTTGCATTACTCTCAGTTTCGTACAAGTTAACTCTAATCCTAAGGCGATGTAAAATAGCCAAGTCAACAAGAAATCAGCCAAAGGAGCATACCCCATATAGGATTAGATAATCCCCAGGGTCCACGACACAATACCCAACATTCCACTGATAGAACACCCAGGATCTCTTCTTCCCATTTCCAAGTCCGGACAACTTTTCCTGGCACAAGAAAATTTACATACACAAAATAAATTATTAAAGTAAGAAGGACATAAAACATATGTACACACTAATTATAAATAATAATCCAAGTACAAATGTTGACAGGTAACTTGGAATGACATAAAATACAAAGCAAGGTTAATTGGCTTTCTATAAAATTGTTTAAAGTAAAATTAAAATATAAATGAAAAACCGATAAAAGATACACAGGAGAATCAGCCAAAATCATCAGCCTCATGAGTATGCTTTATGCAAGCCAAATAGGACATTAGAAAATTAAACAGTAAGGACCCTGGAATACAGGCACACTCAGGAAGGACTTGTGCATTTGCAGAAATCATCTTGGAATCTCGAGAAAGAGTTTCTGAACACTAGATTGGAAAAGATCTTCTTTAAACAACATTAAGGCCAAGAGAGGCCAAAAGAGCTTCAAAGCTAAAGAGGAATGGCCAAAAGAAAAGACTGGGCCCCATATTTGTCAACGAAATCGGGGCCAACTGAAGCAGGGAAAGCCTCCCAGAGCTGGAAAAAAAGGCCAAAGAATGCCCCCAAATTAACAAATAAATGAATTACTACTATGTTCCAGATAAAGAGCCAGTAAAGTTGACAGGTAGAGAGAAAAAGGAGTCAGGGACATTGGTTCAAGAATGATGGATTAAATGTTTTCTTTTTTTACCATAGAAGACAGAAAAACATATATAATAAAGAATCAATCTATCAATCTGCACTGTCCTTAGAATCTGCAATAGCACCTAGCGTACAGTAAGTGGTCAATAGGAATCATCGGGATGAATTAATTATGCTAGAAGACAAGAGGGCTACAGCAGACCAGCAATGTTGAGAAATCCCCAAGAGACAGGAAGTGGATAAGATCAAATCTATGGAGAAATGTCCAGGAGAAATTATAGACTAAAAAAAAATAAAAAGAAAATAAGAAGAGTAAGAAAAGAGCGGTGATTCCAGGTGCTAACAAGCTTCCAGTCAAAAAGTCTAGGGGCCAACCCGGGGGTGTAGTTTGGTTAAGTCTGCATGCTCCACTTTGGCGGCCCGGGGTTCACAGGTTCGGATCCCAGCCATGGACCTGGCACTGCTCACCTGGCCATGCTGTAGTAGCACCCCACATAAGGATGCTATTCATCCTTGGGTTTTTTAAAAGGATGATAACTCTTTAAGAACTAAACCAATTTCAAATTACTAAGAAAGAGTATAAATTCAAAATGTAGAAAAGTTAGTATAAAATGAAATCAGGTTTACCACACATCTATGGACAGCTTATCTTCGACAAAGGAGCTGAGGGCATACTATGGAGAAAAGAAAGTCTTTTCAACAAATGGTGCTGGGAAATCTGGAAAGCCATATGTAAAAGAATGAAAATTGACCATTCTTTTTCACCATTCACCAAAATGAACTCAAAATGGATCAAAGACCTAAAGGTGAGACCTGAAACCATAAGGCTTCTAGAAGAAAATGTAGGCAGTACACTCTTTGACATCAGTATTAAAAGGATCTTTTTGGACACCATGTCTTCTCAGAGAAGGGAAACAATAGAAAGAATAAACAAATGGGACTTCATCAGACTAAGAGCTTCTTCAAGGCAAATGAAAACAGGATTGAAACAAAATAACGACCCACTAACTGGGAAAAAATATTTGCAAGTCATATATCTGACAAAGGCTTAATATCCATAATATATAAAGAACTCACACAACCCAACAACAAAAAATCAAACAACCCGAGCAAAAAATGGGCTGGAGACATGAACAGACATTTCTCCAAAGAAGATATATGGATGGCCAGTAGGCACATGAAAAGATGTTCATCATCGCTGATCATCAGGGAAATGCAAATCAAAACTACACGAAGATATCACCTTACACCCATTAGAATGACAAAAATATCTAAAACTAATAGTAACAAATGTTGGAGAGGTTGTGGAGAAAAAGGAACCCTCATACACTGCTGGTGGGAATGCAAACTGGTGCAGCCACTATGGAAAACAGTATGGAGATTACTCAAAACATTAAAAATAGAACTACCATACGATCCAGCTATTCCACTACTGGGTATCTATCCAAAGAGCTTGAAGTCAACAATTCCAAAAGTCCTATGCACCCCAATGTTCATTGCAGCATTATTTACAATAGCCAAGACGTGGAAGCAACCTAAGTGCCCATCAACAGATGAATGGATAAAGAAGATGTGGTATATATATATACAACGGAATACTACTCAGCTGTAAAACAGAACAAAATCATTCCATTTGCAATAACATGGATGGACCTTGAGGGAATTATGTTAAGTGAAATAAGTCAGTTAGAGAAGAATAATCTCTGTATGACTCCACTCATATGAGGACTTTAAAAATGTGGACAAAGAGAACAGATTAGTGGATACCAGGGGAAAGGTGGAGTGGGGGGTGGGCAGAAAGGGTGAAGTGGTGCACCTACAACACAAATGACAAACATTAATGTACAACTGAAATTTCACAAGATTGTAACCTATCATTAACTCAATAAAAAAAAAATGAAATCAGGTTTTGCTTAGGTCAGCTTATATAACATTTGCTGATAAGTCCTGAGTTTTCTCACACAATTAATTTAAAGGAAACTAAACAACACGTCATAGTTAAATATGACTAGGTCAAAAATTTATATGTATTATCCATCTTAAATTATATTAAATCAACTTTCTAAAGCCAACCTTAATTACATATTTATATAAAGCTTTTGTGTGTGTGTTTGAGGAAGACTGGCCCTGAGCTACTGTCGCCAGTCTTCCTCTATTTCGTATGGAGGACGCTGCCACAGCATGGCTGGATGAGTGGTATGCAGGTCTGCCCCAGAGATCTGAACTCACGAAACATGGGACTGCCAAAGCAGAGTGCACGAAACCAACCACGACACCACTGGGTGGGCCTATATAAACAACTTTTAAGTAAAATTTACTTAAAAGTATTATAGAGTAGGTTAAAATGATGAAATGATACATAATACTTGGAGAGAACTTTTTTCTTGATTTGGGTTTCCCAAAAGCACTGGTAGCAAATATTGGAGCCCAGGTGCCGGGAGAGGGAGGCCAAGGCCTGTGGATGAGTCCTCAGGATGAACTCTTCTTCTGCCCAGAGCCAAGGCTGACAGTCTTCCTCTAGCAGTGGGCAAGGACAGTGTGTGTGTGTTAAAAGAAGCGTGCCCTTTCGCTGGGGGCTTTCAGCAGGGCCTCGGCTCCAGCTC
Source organism: Equus przewalskii (assembly GCF_037783145.1). Taxonomy (NCBI): domain Eukaryota; kingdom Metazoa; phylum Chordata; class Mammalia; order Perissodactyla; family Equidae; genus Equus; species Equus przewalskii. Next base: position 106,464,806 of record NC_091834.1, read on the forward strand.
CTAGGCTCCACGTACCTATGGTCCTGTGTCACCTGTAACCAGCTCCCTGCCCTGACAAGGGTAGCCAGGGCATCACTTATTTACGTACCATTCTAGTTTTGTTGTGCCTGTTCGGTTTTGGTCCTAAGAGACTTCTTGCTTTCTTGAGAACTTACCTATGCATTTAATAATACAGGATGTTGGTTATACGGTTAAATTTTTGATTTGGTCCTATTTAACAATGACACATGCTATTTAATTTCCTTTAATTGTGTAAGAAAACTCATGAATGGACATCAAACATCACATAATCAGACCCAAACAAAGCCTGATGTATAAAATATAAAGACCAAAATTTCTCTATTACAACTTCAAATATTTTTGAAACTCTAACATCTTGAAATTTTAAAAAACTGATTTTTTAATAATTTTCATATTTTATTTCTACAAATCGAAGAGAAGATTTCAGCCAGTTATTTGCAAATATTTTTCAATAAATAACATTCTAGGCCCAAGTTGTCTATTTTTAATAACTAAAAAAACTAAACTGGATATAATTATTACTCAATTTTCTCTGGTTAGCATTAATTTTGAAGTTCTGTGGCCATCTTGATGTGCTATATACAAGTTTTGATAAGCCAAACACAGGACCGAGCCATGGGGAGGGTTCACCTGTGGGTCTGCGGCATCGTGACTTGTGTCATCATGGACGCTCTTCAGCACCTTGAATTTACAACTTTAGTCCCCTTATGTTTACAGTATTTACACAATCATCCCTTATGGCATTAGTTAAATAACATATGACTAGGAATTTTTAAAAACAGAAAACATATAATGCTCAAAACCACTACTGTGGCTTGTGGGGCTCAGCTGAGTGATCAGTCAAGTACTGGAACCACAAGCATGCCCCCTGATCTCTACTAAAACCTGGCAAACTCACCAAATACACATTCACAGCTCTCAGCATGTTTTGCTTTAAAGGAAAAATATACAGAGTTATTGATTTTTTAAAAACAGAAATAGTGTGAAGTATCTTTATAGAATTGAACTGCAAGAAGCCTTCTGTAATCTCCAGAAGGTTTGAGAACTATCTGGTTCATAAATACTAGCACAGGGCAAAAAACACTCTTTGGATTCTAGTACCAACTCTGCCACTGACTATGTAGCCCGGAAGTTTCATAAGAAAACTGAGGCTTAAAGACATTTTCTATAAAATATGTGCACTAAAACTCACCTCGGTTACCTCTCAGATATTTAACAGAGCAAATGAAATAAAATACGTGAAAATAGTTTAAAACAAAATAATAAACAAATATGAGTCTTTAGTAATAACTGGCTGGCAGGGAAAAAAGATGCTAGCTCCTATTCTATGTAAGAATTAGATCTAGCATATAAGATATTAGGTTAACAATATTAACACTACTCTCAAAGTTTCCTTTAACTTTTCACCAATTTATGTCACAACTAAACACCATCAGCCATCCTTCTGGCTTAGAGGAATCCAGCTCAGAAGGCATGCTAGACCTCAGTTTAGAGATTCACGAAGAGGAAAGGAAGGTGGGAAGGGAGCACTACAGTCAGGAGAAAATTCACTTGCTGGACAAGTGGCCCTTGAGGGGAATGGCCTGGAAGAGGAAGATGGTCAGATCTGGGTAGCTGGTCAAAGTCCTGCCAAGGAGGCTGCAGTCACGTTAGCTCCAACCCAGCAGGTGCCCTGGTGCTACCAGACCCACCCAAGGGCAAGCACAGCAGTGTCTGTGGGGCTCATTCCTGGCACACCAAATCCCAGAATTAAACAGCTAGCTGGAGAATCAGGGTAGGGGTGGGGAGGTCTGGTTTTGTAAACAAAGCTAAGGAGGGTCAGGATACTGTAAAGACTCATTTCATTTGTGATAAGCTTCACTATAACATAACCTGAAGGTTCTGGACCAATAGCCTAAGCTGTCCCAAAATAAAGCAGTGTCTCTGTCTTCATTTGCACTGAGGTTCTAAGGAGGTTCTAAAAATATCACAGCCTGAAAGATAACCAGTGTAGGAACCCATGACCAGCTTCCTCTAGAAAGGGCTGTACTGAAGCACTTTCCGAACCACCCCGCCCCTTGACAAATCAAGGGGACCTAAGACCTTCTTAGCTTTCATGCTTCATTTTCCCTGTTCAAGACATCTGTCCACAGCATACTAAGTATACATGTTTGGGAACACCAAGGGAAAAAGGAGAAAAAGACACATCAAGAAATAATCACAATATAACTGTGATCACCACTGCGGGAGGAGGAAGCAGGTCGCCCCTCCAGAAGGCCCCTGGAAGGATGGTAGGCCCACCCAAGAGGCAGCACTTGAGGACAGATTTCACCAGACAGGGAAGTGAGAAGAGGGCTTCCTGGCCAAGGAACACCATGTGAAGACATGGGGCTGTGAAAGAAGCCAGCATGTTCTGGCTCAGGTGAGGAGCTCAGTGGGGATGCAGCTTACAGTAAACAGGGGAGCCTCTTGAAAAATGTGGCCTAAAAGACAGACCGAAGACAAATTTCCAGAGGGTTTTATACGTGGTGTTACGAATTTTAGACTTCATTTTGTTGGCAGTCAGAAGCTATCACAACATTTTCTGGAAGTGAGTTACATAAACAACAGCAGTATTAAGAGCATAAGGCTAGGAGGCAGCATAGAGGTTACTTTGCATGGGAGTGACGCTGGAAGCAGAAAACAGATGGACAGTGGCTTAAATACTCCAAGTAAGAAATGAGGCAGCCTGAACTAAGGTAACGACAGAAAGAGAGGTCTTATTCAGAATACTGAGTCTAAGTACCTTTAAGTTATCTAATACAATAAGGTCTCAGCACAACATAAGTTACTTCATCAAATCTCTTCTAAATAAATAGATCAGAAATGTAATTTAATTATAGGCATTTAAGAAGGAAACAAAAATCATTAAGAGATCAGATCTTTCTGATACCTCAAAAAGTCTAAAATAAAGTTTAACCCCTTCACAAGTCTGTTTTAAAAATTGACTGCTTATAAAAATTAATACTCACTAATGTGAAGAAAAATATTAAATATCAAGTAATCCCAACTAAAATATGAAAGTATAAAAATATTTAAACCCATCAGTATAAAACAACTTAAAATTTCTTCTTTCTGTTTCAAGAAAGATACAGGAAATGTTTCCTTAAAACTGATCATTTCACTATAATTCTAACTTTTTCTTTGATGTATCCTTATTTTTTCAGTTTTTGCCTGCTAATCTTATTTTTAATCACTAAAAGAACATAATTTTTATATTTTTTTAACAATTCAGCTGCTTTGAAATTCAGTCACTCTAGAACAGTAAGAAAGTGTCTTTCTAGATGAGAATTTCCTTTCCTTAACAGAAAGTATGCAAATCAATACATTCTTAACTAGTATAACTGTTAATGACCTAAGTCTTAAAGAAAAGTAGATATACTGTAACCCAAAATATTACCTAATGTCAAAAGTATCAAACAATCCTATTGCCTTTGATGTGTCTGATAAGCAACTTTTATTTCTGGTACAAATGAGCCAAATAAATGGGTTGTAGAGTAATATACCAAGTTTCAGCTACATATTGGCAAACATTTCATAGAGATCAGAAGATTAACACTATGATATGCTGAATAAATGATTTTATAGACAAATAAATACGAGTTTAAATGCCTTTAAATAAATACAAGATTTTTAACAGTCAAAACTCAAGCCTCTTGGATGAGCTCTCGTCCTCCATGCCTGCGGGTTTCTACCATCTTATGTAAGATGCTCTCCATCAGCATCAAATCTGACATTTAGTTTTACTTTTTAATAAAGTTCATTCCAACCAAGAGTGGGTAGTTTTCAATTCCCCCAAAAAGAGTTTTGGAAAAAAGACTCTATTTGACAATGATTATTTCTATAAAATTGTTTCATGAACATTAGAAGTATTAGGTCCTGTAAAAGTATAAGTACTTTAAAATTTGAACCTGGTGATTTTTTATTTCCTCCTTACCAAAACTTGTCCTCATTTAACAAAGAGCCCTGAGTTATGAGACAGCAATTAATAATTTAATCATCAAAGCTTGAAGTTTAGTTATCGATTAAACATATATTTTTTTTACAACCTATACTACTGTAAGATAAAACAACTTCTATTTCAAAAAGTAAATAAAGCCAAATATGTTGATGCCACTATAATTTCTTACATCATTTTGGTATCATATATAAAAAGTAACTCTACACACATCGTCCTCATGTTTCATTACCAACTTTCACATAGTTGATACATTTAAGCACCTAATAATAACTGCTGCTTTGTTTTTGCTACTTTACAAACAAATTAGATGAGGTAACCCAGCCCTCAGCAACCGGATAAGGTATATACTGCCAGCCCACTTTACAGACGGGAACACCAGGAAACGTGTCGGAGTCCCAGGTGAGGAAGGAGAAGAGTCAGCATTAAGTCCAGGTCTTCGGAAGGCCAAAGCTCACCATTCTGCTCTACACTAACATGCACATAAAGACACACTCTAGCCTTAGAGTAGAAAGCTCTCAGTATTTGAAAAATGGAGAGAAAGACAAAAGTGCTATATAATGGTCCAATTCAGAGTATCACACCATCACAAAATATAAAGGGACTGAGTGTTTTAAAAACACAGCAGCTACTGGACAATAACAGATACTGCTACTCAAGTTAAATAATGTAGTTCCCTCCAATATGCAACTGTACTAAGAAGAACGACAAAATTAATGTCACTTCATTAACTAAATGATTGGTAATTCAAAATCTTTATAAATTTAATTTTTAAATGAAATAAATGTACTCTTTTCCTCAAAATAATACTTTTATACGTCTTTCTCTGAGATCCTATGTCTGAAATGCTCACTTTACATTGTTATAACCACGCCTTTTACAGTAGAGTAACAATTCCAAAAAGAAACCTTGAGTATAACAACACTACCAGAATTGAATGTTTTGAAAATAACCATTCTTATCCATGTTGTTTCCACAGAAAAACGAGTGCTCCTGATTGGGGGAGGGTAGAGGAATTCTATTAAGAAATTACTGAATGATTTTTTTTTCTGGAAGGTGTTGGGAAAATCAAATTAACACATAACAATAGTTAGTGAGATATGACTCCATTTTCTGCTATAAACAGCAAGATCAAAACGCGACCCAAGGTAAATTTCCTTGAAAGGGTCCCAGCAGGAGTTTTCCTTTTTGTACGTGATTTCCTCTCACCCACAAAAAACATGCCAAATATGCGCATGTGCCACTAACACTAAGCAGCACTTCCTTAATCACTCATTTCCAACAATTTATGGATGATCAGTGGCAAAAACGAGCAAAAATAATGAAAGAATGCAATGAAAGCTCACTGAGACCGAGCTGGACTTCCTACTTATTTCTGTGTCTCTTTAAGATGGAGGCCTGATACAAATTAGCCACTGGGGGGAAAAAGTCATCTGGTCATAAAATACAGTACAAGGTCACTTTTATGTAAGTTTGCCAAAAGGGACATAAACCAGGACAATTTCAAACTGTGACACAGGATAGAGACATATTAAAGCAATCTCTGTTCCTCCTCTATTGTGCCGTCACGGCGCTCAGCTTTATAGGCCTCCAAGCACCGGCACCGAGCGCTTCGCTTCCACCTGGTCAGTCTAATTAATTAAGAAAGGAAGTTACCTCAAATTTTGTACTTTTTGCTTTTATTATCAAGCACTTCGTTTGAAGTTATAGGAGTTAACCTCTTAATCCTACAGACCGTGTGCTATGTTCTGGACATTTGGGGATGTCTGGATGGTTTGAGTAATTGGTCAGGATGTTGCTGTCACTTATGTTAAACTTTATGCATGACTTCAAATCAAAGATAGGCATTAAGGTGAGGCAGAATATAGTTACTCCCAGAAACATCTTTGGTTTATGAATTAATCTGTTACTGATGAGATTCTTTTCACTTTCATTAACTTGTTGAATTTTTTCTTCATAATATGTTAATTCAAAGTAAGATGTTAAAATATAATATGAAACAAACACATTCCTAACTCCCATTTAAACCCTGGCCAGAGGTTAGACGTTCAGAGTTTATTATGCAATCAGAAAACATCTTCTGACATCATCCCAAATAATTCAGAGGTCTCTCAGAGGCAGGCTGGGGAGAGAAATGCCCACCGCTGATCTGCGTGCGGTATGACAGGAACCGCAGGGCTGTCAGCCCCAAGAACCTCATATGCTGGTATACAATTGAGTCACTGAGATAAAAACTGTGGAGAAACTATCTCCACCACGAAATGAAACAAAACAAACCCAGCAGACACAACCTTTTTATCAGAGTTGAAATCTTAAGATGTAAGCATGGGTTCAGGTTCAAACACACATAAACATATATAATGCTCGATATAATATACATAGGTGACAGTGAAATAATCTAAATTCGATAAACATTTAACTGCTAACAGTAAATTAGATCCCAAAATAAAAGTTACCTTCTTACTAAAAAAAATTTGCTTTATCAAAACCATTTACATTCTCCTACCTTGAGAATTACAAAGAATGGAAATAGTGAGGAGATGGTCCTAATAAAAAAGAAACATACACATGGTAAGGAGAGAGAAGAAAGGCTATTTAAGGCCCTTAAAAGGACATGGTCAATCCCCCAGGCCTAAAATGTCCTGTTTGAATTAACATAGTGGTTTAATTAAAAACTAAGCAGAGAATTCTGCTTAATTTGATTTTCAATTCAAGCTCTGCATCCGCCTGTGGCTAGTGGCCAATTTCCGCATCTCGGCACAATATGCAAGGGGCTGTTTTAAAATCGATTGCCCAGGGGAATCAATGGGAGTATGGTGGGGCCATATGCCACTTAGGGACTCTACCAGACTTAGACACAGTAAAACAGCACCAGGAGGGTGGCCAAAGGAAAAAAAAGGAAATTTAACTTAACCATATTACAAGTTTGTTACTACTCAAATTATTGTGCAGAATCTACCAATTAGAAGAGTTTTCTAAGATCTCGTCAATATTGCCCTGGGATTAGATGTGTCAAATGTAACCAATAAGCAAAGAGCTTTAAAGGGATATACACAAATATATAACTCGCTCACCAGCTGTTGATTGTGGTCAGTGACACATTCACTTCAACAGAGCAACAGTTAATGACTATGATACAATCTACTGCTCTGTGTAAAGAAAAAGAGGTCTGAACACACATTATTTAGGATCTGCACAAGTAAATACCAAGACAGGTAACAGAAAGGCATAATATTAAAAGGCTCAAACATATACTTTACACATTTAGCCTTAACTATACAAAGCTAATAACTCTTGAAACTTTCATGTATTTGATTTTAAAACTGAAAAATATGAATATTTTAAAATAACACGCCATGATTACCCTAATTTTAAAGCTTTCTAAACATTCCTAATAGGCTCTAGAACATACCTAATCTTCAAGTAGGTTTGATTTTGCTTCAGTTCATGCCATTTCAAAATGGGAAAAATAGTTTGGAATCTTAAAATTGCCTAGGATAATAATATTTGAATAATCAAGAGCTAATTATACTGTATTCAGTTGCTTTCTGATGATATCATGTAACACTGATATTTTCTAGAATACTTATTAGTCAAATGCATTAAGCTCTAAGATTATGGCAATAATAGCTAACGTTTACTGAGATAAATCCTGGGCTATGCACTTTACATGAATAATCTCCTCTCATTTAATCCTCTGAATAATACAGTAAGGCAACTATCATTATTATATCCATTTTACAGAAATATCACCTGAGGTTTCCATGAAGTAACGAGCCCAGGCAGTCTGACTCTAAAGACAAACTTTCTCCCCTTAGTACCCTCAATCTTTCTCCTTAGGCCCCCTCCCCTGAGCACACTAATAGTAGAATTATTCTACCTCCAAGCTACAACCCCACCCCACTCCTTCCTTTAACAGTTTTATTAAAGACCAAATTCCTTATATGGATTTCTACAACTCCCATTGATTCTCCAGCTAACTCAAGTCAAATAAATGGTAACCATCTTGAGCTCTGCCTTCTTGCCCTCTTCTTAAATCCTTTGCTGTGTTTGAGAATTAATTGGTCATGTTGATTATATCCTACAATCCCTCAACACATGAGTCCCCTCTGAGATCATAAAATGTAGCTGATGGCCTGAGGGATTTTGAGGTAACTAATATAGTCAAAGATGTGCTTAGAAAAGAATATTCTTTTAATCATGTACAGAGAGACCAGAAGCAATAAATTTAGGGGGAAGAATTGCTGTACAATTGTAGGTGCAAAATATCTTTAATTACCTTCTCGTATCCCTCCCCAAGCTGATTCTCCCTTTGACCTTAGTCTACAAGGGGCAACAGGAGAGCAGTGACATGTCACTGGGTTTTTGTGTCATTTGTTTTTAATCTAGAGACAGTTGCTAATTCTGCTCCAACAGATATAGCCAAGTCCCTTTTCTAACTGGTTAGGGAGGAAATTAATTTGGAGGTAAGGGATTCGTCCATATTGCACACTGCTTTTAAAAATAATCTATTTAATAACTAGATTTTTATAAAAAGCATAACCTAAGTAGATACACCTACAATACCAACTATGAAAATATATTTAATATTGAGCTTTACCAGTTGTTTTTGCACTTAGTTAAGATTACACATGAGGCAGAGATGGAAGAGGGGAGAACTTTGCACATTTAAAGCAAACATCAACATGGAAACTTTAGTGAAATATGTTGAACACTGTTTAACAGAGCCAGGTACATGACTGATTCAGTATGGTGATATCGCTACAAAACACAGCGTTTCACATTGTGTGGTGCATGTACTTCTTGCCTTAGTGACATACAGTGAAAATCAGATGTGTATTTATCTCTAAATATACGTAAATAAAACAGTAGATGCAAAAATCCTCTTCAAAAGTCCTTTACCAACTCCCTATTGTCTATAGCGTAAAATCCAAACTACCTGGCAGAGGACTCAAGGCCTCCAGGAGTTCACCCCAACAAGCTTCCCGTGCACCCTGACCTCACCATTCTCCATTCTACAGCTAAGTTTCAGCCATTCCCCCAATTCCATCAGAACGCATGCCTTTACTCAGGCCTGGCATGCCACACACTAGCAACGCCCGCTCAGCCTTCAAATGCAGGCTGACTCCTCCTATGAAGCCTTCCAGAATTCTGAGGCAATCAAGACAGCCACTCCTACAGTGCTTCCCATAGCAGCTTGTTGTATAAAAGTTCATCACACTGCATGCTATTTGCTTGCATCTCTGATTTCTCCTTCTGTCCATCCTTTGAAGGCAGGAGCCGTGTCTTTTCATTTCTGTTCCCAGCAAGCTCCTATAGCAGCATAATGATTATTACTTAGTAAGTGCTTAGTAAAACTGTCAAATGAATGACTATCCACCAAAAGCCTCCAAAATTCTAGAGAAATTGCTTTCTCAAGTGTCTCTAACGATCTTGATGTTCTTTCTTTCAAGTCTCTTTTTAATATAATAGTTTACATTCCATTCTCCTAGAAACTGTCTTTTGGCTTCGGGAGAGATCATTCTCCTTTTGTTCTCGCGCTATCTGACAGCATCTACTCAAAATTCTTTCTTGCTCCTTTGCTCCACAGCATTCCACGGTCCTCTCTTCTTCTCCATCCCTTTTGTCCTTGGCCGTCTCATCCACCTGGTTGGCTTTAACAGTGCTCTCCATAGGCTGGCGTGGGAGGAACACGCACTTTGGGAAGGTTAGAAACAACTCCTGGGTTTCAGTACTACTAGTTCTGCAATTGTGCTTACGTGGTTTTTAGACAACTTAATAACATTTAATATCTTTGGACCTCAGTTTTCTCCTTACAAAAAAAGGGTTTGAACTAAATCCCTTTCAGCAATAAAACTTCCTATGATTTCGTCAAGAAATTATGAAAACTCAAAGATCTTTCAAAATTGAAACTATATAATTATTTTACATTACATACATGACTTAAATAATTTTAAAACATCATGATAAAAAAGAATTCCTATATATAAGCCAGTTTTCTCAATGTCAGCTTTGACTGCCAGACACAACTGTCCATTCTCTTCTTGGTACACTTACAAATACGAAATCAACTGCTAGTTTTCAGCTACAGACTGTTCAAGTATGGAATAATATCTAGAAAACAGAAAGGTGAATCCACTGAAACAACACCTTAGCTATCACCTCTCAGTGTTCTTTCATGGCATCCTTCAATGTATAGGGCTAAAACGTACTATACTTAAGGTTTAAAATCAGAAGAGCTGTCAAAATGTTAGACTAAACAATTTCATTCCTAAGAACCCACAAAAAGTTATATGAAGTTTTAAAAAACAATAATAATAATAATTCACACACAGTTTACAACTTCTTATGCCAAATTTACTTAATTGGCATTATAATATTACTCAATAATATGTAGGTAGACTTTCACTCCATATATCACAATATGAATATAACTAAAAATTTAAAAGATGCAATGTGTCCATAAACCGTAACATTAGAACTCATTTTGTCAAGTTTAAAAGTCACCCAAAAAGCATGAACTTAAATCTTTGCATTAGATTCCAAAATTTTACAGCAAAGCTCTAAATAGAAATGCTGTTCCTTTCACTTTAAAATATTATATTCAAGGATAAATGAAGTTGTTACCACTTATAAAGTCTGAATTAAAGTCTCCCGTTGTGCCCACTTCTAACCCTCTCACACTCGCCTAGGATCAGTGAGTCGCAGTATTTTGGGACTTTGACTATCTAACGGAGCATGTTTGATTTTATGACATGCTACTCTCCTGAAAATACTGATGTGAAATAACTTTTACATCAAGATATATTTTAAGATTTTTAGAATTTCATGTCATGCTTTAAACTAAATGAAATAGCCTAAGAAAGGAATAATAGTTATCATATCAGGTTTATTCACTCCACAAAAGAATACTCCAACTCTGAACATACTATAAAAACATTCAAAGGCTGAAAGATGACTTCCTCCCTATGGGCACACAACATAATTCAATATGGAGTATTATTAATATTATTGTTCACATTATTAATATGTTTTATTATTATTAATTAAACTTTTTACATTCCAATCAAATGGTTGTTTAAGCCTACATGTTCTAGTTCAACATGGATGATATTTAATTCCAAAACACGATTCACTTACCTTTTTCAGGCCAGCAAAACCTTCTGATTCCAGAAAGAAAAAGGCAAAGGGCATCAATACAAATAAACAAAGATTGGAAAAGAGAGAAGCAAGGTTCCACAAACCTATAAGGAGGACAACGAAAGAAGAAAGACAGGTTAGATGTTGATAGACCTTGTCCAAGAAAATTACTATGCTAAATTGTGAGATTAGCCTAAGAGCTATAATTTTTAATAGTAAAAATAAACATAAACTTGAAGAGAGTGGTCTAACAAATGACCTAAACTTAGAAATTAGAAAATAATTGCATATTTATTTAACATTTCTATAACTGTAACCTGAACCTGTTGGGAAAAGCCAAAATAGAAACTAATGATTTTTCCTCATGCCCTAAAATAAACTGACTAAAGATATGACAAATGCAGAGACCCAAAGACATAGCCTCTTTAGACACATTGGCACCTGAATATTTAAATTAGAGCCACTAGCATTTATTGAGCACTTAATAAATACCAGATATTCTACTAAACATTTTACATGCGTAATCTCATTTAATTTAAGCTTCACAAAAACTCTGAAAGTAATAATTAGCATTTGTTGAAACTTTATGTGCCAAGAACTATTCTAAGTGATTTACAGACATTACACAAACTCATTTACTCTTTCCAGCAAATCCCTCAACTTGACAGAGTAGCACAGGCTGGTCATATAACTCACCGAGGGTGCAAAGCCTGCAAGTAGTAGCACTAATTCCTGAGATTTTTAAAAACTACTACATCACAAAAGTTCTAGTAAGCAATTCCAAGTGGGAAAGAAAAAGGAAGAGAAGCAGGCAAGCTCACATCACCTGCTCCCTTTCTGGCACACTCTGCATGCTTTAATAAAACCACAATGAAAAGCAACTAGAACAATAATAAGAACAGATTTGGAAAAAGAACTTTACGTATGTCATTGGGATAGTATTGGGCCCAACATCTCACACTTTTTAAGGTAAAACACTCAAATTTAAAACTGATTGTCAGAATGATGGCTATAATCTTTATAAAATTTCTAAAATCAAGAGTCAAAGATAAAAATTAGCTAAGTATAAATTCAATGAATTACATCTAATTATAAATCAATGCTTTTGAAAACAGGCAACTAATGTTCTTTCAATGCCCTCGTTTACAAGGCACTGTTCCAGGCTCTGGAGATACAGTAATGAACACAACACAAAGCTCTGCCCTCACAGGGCTTATGCTCCCAACAGACGAGCACTGCAATAGAGCAGTCAGGGAACCAAAGTGAACTAGTCCCCAACTGCACTGGTTACAAATTAACATATGTTTCACGACTGCCCTAAGCCCTTTTTGGAACAGCATGGAGTACAAACAAAAAGAATGAATGTAGCATTTTTACAGGTTACCTAGAGAGACGAACAGCCTTCAGTAGATAAAATGATGTAATTAACAAAATTAGTTTATAGTTTCTTATTCAAAAATCTAGATACATTTAATAAATTTTACAATATACTTAGTAGTAAATAAAATGTTTTACAAATCTTTCTGAAAAACAATCTTATATCTTTCAGTGGAAAAACTTTAATTTGAACTTTTTAAAATAAAAATTGTTCTAAAACACTTTTCTACTTTCCAGTCTTTTAAAAAAAAAGATGCTGAACATCTTCACCCTTTTCTTTATTCAAAGGGGTTCTAATGACCGCCGATGGTTTTATCGTTTCAACAGCAGGCAAGAGCACATGGAATGGCGGCTAAACGCACAAACGGGTTTCAGAGGGACCTGGGTGTGAGCCCCATCTGCACGTCCACGTGACAACCTTGCTAGGCCACAGGTTCGTCGTCTATAAAGCAAGGCGGAGGACCATGCCCATGAGTGGTGTTGAGATTTAAGTGAAATAATGCCTGTAGGACAATCAGCACCCCGTCACAAAACAAGCACTTTATGACTTTTTGCTTTTAGTAACAGTCACATCCCCAGACGCTACTAACACACGGTGCTGTAGCTCCCGTACCATACTTTCTGAGACCCCAGGCTCACTTGCTAGTTTTTCCTCTTATCTCCCTTTCTGCCAGGTGTCTCAGCTCTTGTTTTTTGCTACTGGCAATTGACAGGTGTCCAGCAACAATCTCTCCCCTCCCTCAAGAGGCAAGGTAAAGGCACCCTCTACACCACTTCTTGAGAATTGTACCTAAGAACCAATGGCCCTGGATCAAAGCTGTGTCCTCCAGGTTAAGTTCATAAACTTGAATGCATGGTCTTTAGCCTCTACTTTGCTCAACAGCATTTTATCTTCATTATGGTTTCCAGGTAAGTTACTTCCAGATACGTGAGGTACAACTATAATCAGTACTATGCAAAGTCTTACATAATAAATTATTATCCTTTTCGGCTGGAGAATGATGACTGTCATATGTTACTCTGTCTAGGCACGGTGGAAAATAGAGAAATGCCCCGTTTTAAATCATTTGTGTTAAAAAGATAAAAGTGTATTCAATTTAAACAAGATAGTTTTAGACCAATGAAACATCTCACAGTACTTGAGAAAACTATAAAAAACAATCTACCATTTGTTAAGTACCTAACATCTCAGGTATTGTTCTGGATACTTTAGGATTCTACCCCGAATGCTTTCTGATAAGGCAGGTCCTCTCTTTTACAGATGGCCTTCAAGTTCAGAAACATGCCCTTGTCCCAGAGCTAGAAAATGGCTAAGCCACTCTTTCTAATACACTGCAATGTTTTTAAGCAACTATAAACACCACCATTTCCTACATTTCTCATATTCTTTACAAACGCCTACAAATTTTATCATTATAAATCTCCAGATCTATGTTCCATGGGGCATGCGTCATGTTTCTACCATGCTGGTTTTAGTGCTAAGGAATCAGTAACTAAGAGTTCCATGAACGAACAACATTACATTCTATATAGCTAAATGTTAACACATTCAGGAAGGAAACATCCTCTAAGGAAAAGCTTATGGGCCAAACTAAGGAAGCAGTTTGAGAATTAAGTCTTGATTGTCAGTGCAAAATGAAAAAAATCACAACATATATAAAAAGTAAGAAAATTAATTTCAAACGTATTGAGTTATAAGTGAAAAAAATAAACTACACGCTTAGATGATTTCATAAATTGTGACATAAGTATACACCCGTGACGCCATCACCATAATCAAGATAATGAACATGCCCATCACCCCGAAGTTTCCTCAGACCATTTTACAGTCACTGTCTCCTTCCACTCCCCACCTCACTCCTTGTCTGCCACTGATTCTGCACTTCAGAAAGGACTGTACTTTCCAGAGTTTTATACAAAGGGTGTGTGTAGTATGTACTGCTTGGTTTTGTCTGGCTTCTGTCACGGAGCACAGTTATTTTGAGATTTTTTCAACACTGTGATATGTATTAGTAGCTTGTCCCTTTATCAGATTGAATCCAGTTACAAGACTGCATCCATTCACCTGCAAACTGCTAGCTGGGTTGTTCCCAATTTGTGGTTATTACAACTAAAACTGTTATAAACACTCACGTATGAGTCTCTACATGGACATATGCTTTCATTTCTTTTGGGTAAATGTGGGCATGGAACGGCTGGGTCATATGGTAAGCGTATGTTGAACATTTTAAGAAACTGCCAAGATGTTTTCCAAAGCTGCTGTGTAATTTTATATTCCTCCCAGCAGAGTTCAAATTTCATCCACATTTCACCAAAATATGGTATGGCCAGTCTTTTTAGTTTCAGCCATTCTAATAGATATATAGTGGCATCTCATTATTATTTTAATTTGTATTTCCCTAATGAATAAATAATGACAGGAACATCTTTTCATGAACTTATTTGCCATCCATTTATATTTTCTTTGGTGAAATGTCTCCTCAAATCTGTTGCTCATTGTTTCACTGGGTCATTTGCTTATTTATTACTGAGTTTGGCAAGTTCTTTATATACTCTGAATACAAGTCCTTTATCAGGAATGTGATTTGCAGATATTTTCTGCCAATCTGTGGATTGCCTTTTCATCCTCTTAACAGCATCTTTCAAAGAACAAAATTACTTAATTTTGACACAGTCTTATTTATCAATTTTTTCTTTTATGGATCATGCTTTAGCTATCTTACCCAAGAAATTATGGTCTAGCACAGTGTCACAAAGACTTTCTCCTATGTTTCCTTCTATAAGAGTTACAGTTTTAGGATTTACATTTAGGTCTATGATCCTTTTGAATTAATTTTCATATATGGTGCCAGGTATGGATTGAAGTTTAGTTTTTGTCTATGATTATCCTATTACTCCAAAACCATTTGTTGAAAGGAATATCTTTTTTCCACCAAATTGTCTCTGCACCTTTGTTGAAAATAAACTAACAACATATGTGTGGACATATTCCTGGACTCTCTGTTCTTGAGTTGATCTACCTGTCTGTCTTTACGCTGATATCCCAAGGTCTCAATTCCTATGGCTTTAAAGTAGTCTTTCAGTCAGGTAGTAACTCCTCCAACTTCGTTCTCTTTCAAAATTGTTTTGGCTATTCTAAGTCCTTTGAATTCCCATCTGAATTTTAGATCAACTTTTCAATTTCTACAAAGAAGCCTGCTGGGATTTTGACAGGGACTCACTGACTCTATAGATCAATTTAAGGAGAACTGGTATCTTAACAGTATTGTCTTCTAATCCATGAACACAGTGTATCTCTCCATTCACTGTGGCACTCAGCAGTGTTTCATAGTTTACAGTATATAGGTCTCATACATCCCTAAGCATTTCATGTTTTTGATGCTATCGTATATAAATGGCATTGGTTTTTAAATCAATTTCCAATTATTCACTGCTAGTATATAGAAATGCAACCGAGTTTTATATTTTGATCTTGTATCCTGCAACCTTGCAAAATTCACATATTAGTTCTAATAGCCTTTTTATAATACATTCTATCCGAATTGCTATACAGACAATCATATCATCTGTTAACAGAGACAGTTTTACTTTTTCCTTTCCAAGCTGAATATCCTTTACTTTTTAAAAATGACCAGAACAGTGTTGAACAGAAGTTGTGAGAGGGGACGTCCATGTCTTGTTCCTGATCTCAGGGAGAAAGCATTCAGTCTTTCACTATTAGGTATGAGGCTACCTGTACGGTTTTCATAGATGCTCTTTATTAGGATGAGGAAATGCCCTTTCATGCCTAGTCTTCTGAGAGCTTTTATCGGGAACAGACATTGAATTTTGTTATATGCTTTTTCTGCATATATTGTGATGACCATATAACATGTTTAGCATACGAATATGGTAAATTACATTCAGCGATTTTTTTCAAATATGATGCATTATCCTTTTTATTTGTTTGATTTGATAAATTTTGTTTAGAATTTAGGCATCTATGTTCATGAGGGATATTGGTCTGTAGTTTTATTTTCAAGAAATGTCGGTCTGGTTTTGGTATCAGAGCAATGCTGCCATCATTGAGTTAGGAAGTATTCCCTCGTTTTCAATTTTCTGAAAATCCTTGTAGAATTGGTACTATTTCTTCCTTAAATGTTTGGTAGAACTGACAGTGAAGTCCTCTTGGCCTATAGTTTTATTTGTGAGAATGTTTGTAACGTTTCCACAATGTCTGAGAGGGCTTCAGTAATTTTTGTCTTTCAAGGAACTCTCCCATTTCTCTTGTGACATTTATTGGCATGAAGGTGTTCATAATATGCACTAATTATCCTTTTAATAACTACAGAATCTGTAGTGATGTCACCTCTCTCATTCCTGATATTGGTAATTAATGTCTTCCTTTTTGCTGATCAATCTGGCTACAGCCTTATCAATTTTATTGATTTTCTCTGGTTTCTAGTTCACTGATTTCTCCTCTCATCTTTTTTCATTTCCCATCTTCTTCTTACTTTGGGCTTCATTTGCTCTCATTTTTCTAGTTTCTTAAGATGGAAACTGTGGGAAGCAATTTGAGAACTTTTTTTCTTTTGTAAAACAGGCATTTCAGTGTTATAAATTTTGAAATGTTTTATTTTCATTTTCACTCAGTTCAAAGTACTTTCAAATTTCCTTTTTGATTTCTTCTTTGACATATGAGTTATTGTGAAGTACGTTATTTAGTTACCAAATACTTAAGGAATTTTCCAGATATGTTTCTGTCACTGATTTCCCATTTAATTTCATGATCGTTAGAGAATATATTTTGTATGACTTAAATCATTCTAAAAGTATTGGGACTTATTTTATGGCATAGAATATGGTTTTCTTAGTAAATGTTCTCAGTGTACTTGAAAAGAAAATGTATTCTACTATTGTCGGGCAGAGTATTCTACAAATGCACATCAGGCCAGGTTGGTGAAGAGAGTGATTCAAGTCTTCTAGATCCTTAATCTTTTCCTGTCTACTTGTCCTATCAATCATTGAAATGGGGATACTGATATATCTGAATAGAACTGTGATTTTGACTACTGATCCTTTCATTTCTCTAAGTTTTTGCTTCATGTACTTAATAGATATTTATTAGGTAGATAAGTGTTTATTATGATGTTCTTTTGATGAATGAACCCCTGTCATCACTATGAAATGATCTTCTTTATGTCTGGTACTATTCCTCATCCTTTTCTGATAATAATATACTAATTCTAGTTTTATTTTTACTAGAGTTAGCATGGTATTTCTTTTTTCTCCTACTGCTGTTAACCTATTTGTGTCTTCATATTTAAAGTGTGTTTCTTATAGGCAGTATAAACTTATGTCTTTCTTCTTTATTCAATCTGACAACCTCTGCCTTTAATTGGGGTTTTAGACCACTGATGTTTATTGATATGGTCAGGTTTAAGTCTATCAATTTGCTCTTTGTCTTCTATTTGTCCCACTGTTCTGTAGTCTCTTTTTCTGTGCTCCTCTGGATTAACTATTTTTATGATTCCATTGTATTTCCTTTGTTTGCTTACTGACTATATCTCCTTGATGAGCTATTTTAGAGTTAGTTTCAGGTTTGTCATGTACACCTTTAACTCATCACAATGTGCCTCCAAGTGATATTATAACACTTCAAGTACAGCATAAGAACCTCACAACAGTCTATTTCCAGTTCTTTCCTCCTGCCTTTGTGCTATTGTTATACATTTAACTTGTACAAGGTGTTATAAAACTCACAATACACTGTTTCTATTTTTTTTGCTTAAGCAGCCAATTATCTTTTAATAAGACTTATATAATAAAGAAAAACTCTTTTATATTTACCCACAAAATTGCCACTTCTAGTGCTCTTCATTCTGTTTCGTAGATCCAGATTTCTATCTCCTACCGATTTGCTTCTGCCTAAAGGACTTCCTTTATGTTTTGTAGCACAGGTCTACTGGTGATGTATTTTTACCTTTTGTATATCTGACACCATCTTTATTTGCCTTTGTTTTGGAAAAATATTCTCAATAGACACAGAACTAGTTTGGCAGGGTTTCTCTCTTTTAGTACTTTAAAGATTTTGCTCCACTGTCATCTGACTTGCATTTTTTCCCCTTAAGAAATAGAATGTGACTCTTACATTGCTCCTCTGTACTTTATACATCTTTTTCTCTGAATGCTTAAGACTTTCTCTTTATCACTGCTTTTGACCAATTTGATGATACATCTTGCTATAGTTTTCTTCACATTTCTTGTATATAGGGCTCGGTGAGCTTCTTGGATCAGAAGGTTTATAGTTTCATCTAATCTCAAAATTTTTCTGCCATTAATTTTCTAAATATTTTTTCTTAACCCTCCCTCCTTCAGAACATCAATTATATCACTGATGCTCTGGTCAGTTTTTCAGTCATTTTCTCCTCTCTCTCTTTCTTTTTTGGACAGTTTTCTCTTGCTATATCTCTTCTGCAATATCTAATCTCCTTTTACTACGTTCAACATATTTTCATATCAGACATTATGGTTTCATCTCTAAGTTTGATTTAGTTCTTTTTTATATCTTCCACCTCTCAATAAGTTCAATCTTTCATCTAGTTTCTGGAACATATGAAATAGAGCTATAAGAAATGTTTTCATGTTCTTGTCACTAATTCTGAATCTGTGTCAATTGTGAGTCAGCTTTAATTGACTGATTTTTCTCCTCATTATGGCCTGTATTTCCTGCTGTGTACGCAGCTGCAGACTCAAGGTAGGTACAGTGGATCGCCAAAGATATCCAGACCTCAACCCCTGGAACCTGTGAATATTTTACGTTACACGGCGTATTCGTTTTCTAGGGCTGCTGTAACAACGTATCACAAACAGGATGGCTTCAAACAACAGAAACTTACTCTCTCACAATTCTGTAAGCTAGAAGTCCAAAATCAAGGTGTCAGCAGGGCCAGCTCCTTCTGAAGGCTTTAGGGAAGAATCCTTACTTATCTCTTCTGGTGGCAGCCTGTACTGTGTGGCATTCCTGGGCTTGGAGACACATCACTCTAATCTCTGCCTTTGTCTTCACATGACCTTCTTCCTGGGGTGTCCTGTTTCTGTTTTATCTTCCTATAAGGACACTAGTAATTGGATTAGGACCCACCTTAATCCAGTATGACCTCATCTTAACTAATTATATCTGCAAAGACATTATTTCCAAATAAGGTCACATTCTGAGGTTCCAGGTGGACCTGAATTTGGGGGTTGGGGGACACTATTCAACCCAGTATACATGACAAAAAGGATTTTGCAGATATAATGAATAGAGATAGGGAGATCCTCTTGGATTAGCCTGATGAGTGCAACCTAACCAAATAGGCCTTTAAAAGCACAGAACTTTCTTCAGCTGGAGTAAGAGAGATCCAGCAGAAAGGTAAGTCAGGGAAGAATTCAACCCACCTGAGGAGGCTCACTGGAAAACAAGAGAAAAGAGGCAGGCAGCTTCTAGTACAAAGACCAGTACCTGGCTGAGACTTAGCAAGGAAACGGGAACCTCAGTCCTAAAACCAAAAAGAACCAAATTTAGCCAAAAACCTGAATGAGCCTGGAGGTAAATGCTTCCCCAGAGCCTCCAGCGAGGAATGCCATCCTGTAAAAATCTAAACAGAGGGGCTTTTTTTTTTTTTTTGGCCAAAAACAGCCCATCAGTTTAGTAAGATTTTACTAAGGGAAATATTTTAACTGAGAATATGATAGCCCATTAATTCTATCCATCAGTGTAAAACAAGATGCTTCTCTGTGTCACTCTCTCCTTTCCCTCTGCCCAGTGAGCTCGGGCCACCGTGGCCTCTCAGAACTCCGAGCTTTTCTCCTCAGCCCAAAGAACCACTCAGGCCACCCTGGGCCTCCTATGCTGCAATGTGGCCTGCACTCCCGTCTCTCCAGGCAGCACCTTGGAGCGCTCACGGCACTCACCTCTCATCTCTCAGGGATTAGGGATTACTATTCTTCACTGTTTATGTTTTCTTTAAAATCTCATTTCAGGTGAGAGGGGACAGTCACCGCTCAGTATCCACAGATGCAGAACCTGAGAAAACCAAGGGCCAACTGAGGGACTTGAGCATCTGGCAGAGTTTGGAATCCACGGGGTGTCCTGGAACCTGTCCTCTGCAGAGACCCAGGGTTGACTGTTTATCTAGTCTCTCTTACTCCACCTTGGCCAGACTATATTTAGCCTTTAAAGTATTTCCTTACCAACACTTGAATACTGATTTTCTTAATTTTTCTTACTCTATGTCTGAGTCTTAGTTCTTGATAAGACAAACACAGGAAAAGCTCTAGGCATAAAACATCACAGCAGAGAGTACTTCTTCTTTACTCATTATCTTCATGGATTTGTTAATCATTAAAGAGTTTTTTAACCTATAGTTACCTACTCTATTTCAAGCTGACCTCCCCAAATACTTATTGATAGCCTTGTCCCCTTTTTTAATCCTTTCAACATACAACTCAACAACAGAATAAAGCCTCAACCTCAACTGATACGTCTTAGTTTTCTCTTAATAGATAAAATTGTTCCCTATTGTGAAATATCCACTTTCTTTATTCTCTTGCCATAAATTCCTATAATTTAACTGTTCCAGTGTACATTTCTACAATGGGTCTCTAGGATACTTTACAAAAACCATCAAGCTTATTCTTTTCTTTCCGTTTTTCCACACCCTTTCCATTATATTCTTTGATACATTTAGAAAGTGCACTCTAATCAAATGATGATGTCCTAAAAGAATTTTAAACATAGTAGTGAAATCATTGCAAAGCCTCACTTTGTTAAGCTCCTTCCTATTATGTTGTTCAATACCTGCTACTTTCAACTCACACTGAGAAAAAAAAAAATCACCTAGGAAAAAATATACTAGTTCCATATCTTCAAAGAATTGTTTTAGATTGAAAGGACCTCTCTCCTGTTTCTGATACACTTAACAAAGATCTTTATTTCAACAAAATACTTAAGCAGAACAGATACAATATTTGTAAGAATCTGAAATTAAGATCTGTTCAAAACAAGCTGGGTTTAACTTTTATTTTAGTGCACCAAGAATAACACAGAAACAGAATTTTGGAGCAGAAAAGAACTCTAAGATCCCCTTGTTCAACTCACTCAGAAACTGGACTCTTTTTTTAAAAGAAGTTAAGTAAATTCCCCCACAAATTCCAAAACTTAAAAATTATAAACCTGGGATTAGATCCCAGATCTCTTGCTCTTTCTACATTACTGTATATCTCATACGACACTCTGGGTAAAAAGGCACAACATTTTGAATTGTGTTAATAGCATCTGCTGAAAAGAGCCTATCAGTTTAACAAGATTTTACTAAGGGAAATGTTTAAACTGAGAATATAATAGCCCATAAATCCTATCCATCTGTGTAAAACAAAATGCTTAGTTGAGCTTCTGATCAGTCGGTAAGACACTGAAGCAGAACTAAACACTCCTACATTTGTTTATATTCGTGTGCACATGTACACCCCATCTTCTTAAAACACCAAAATATCTTTCAAATACAGAAAAGTTTTAACAATACTTCAGTGAAACATTGACTGTATTACACGTCCTTTACGTACTATAACATCCTCTAACAGAACTAGGAAGTCACACCATTCATGATTTAAAGGACCTTCCCAGCCCTCATGGCAGACGTCTGAGTGAGTGGCACTTTATCTCTGACCAGCCTGCATTTGCATCTATCAGCTACATATGACCTGGAAAAGGGGCTTCGTCTCTGTTGTTCTGTTTCCTCACGTATAAAATAGGCTGTAACTTAACTCATAGGGCTCCCATGAAGAACAGAAGAGAAATAAATTATCAAAATGTTAAACAAATGTCAGTGCCTCTCCCTGCCCTGTCTCAACATAATGCAAATGATCCAAAAAAGTGAAAAATTCTAATGCACACCAGCAATTAGATCAGATAAAGACAAGACAGTGACATGAGTTGCAGCTAAAATTAGCTTTCAACCCTTTTCTTAAAGAATTATTCTCATTAATTACACCCCAAAAAAGGCTTATTTAACAAAAACCTGTATATATATATCACATTAAAAATATATTAAAACAATGACAAAAATAAGCATAGAAAATAAATTGCAAAGAAATACACCAAATCATTAACAATGTGAACATGGACGAATTATTGGATGATTTTTTCTTACATATTCTAAGTTTTCTATAAGGACCACAGAAGACCCTTAAAAACGATGAAACATATACTTAAACTCCTCTGTGAAACTCAAAATTCTCCACACCCCAATGACACACAACTTCCCCAGAACATGCTTACGAAGGGCAGAAGACAGCAAAGCCAAACTGAGATGGCGATGCTGGGCAGCTGCCATCAGCCACGTGGCTCACTCTTTTACTGCCCTCACTGACTGCACAATTCACACTCTAGCCTCAGCAAAATCACAAATTACCACGTGGCAGGGAGCTTCAAAGATTGCTCTCAAATAGTTGCAACCATGAATATAAAGCCTTGAATGCTTAGAGTCCACTATACTTTTATAATCAGTGGGAAAAAAACATTTATCATTTGTAGCACAAAAGGAGACCTTTTTATTGTTACTGATCTATAAATACACATACTTCCAGAGTTTACCTTTCCGATTATATATGTCCGTTTCATACAGTGAAAATTACAAATTCAAATTCTTCTCTGGAAGTCAAAAGTTAAAAAAAAAAACTTTGCTTAGGCAAAAGTTCACAAATCAGTAAAAGTTTTTAACCAATACACTTAAAACGAAGATAGGAAAAGCTCAATAGAGAAGCATGTATCCACGACAGTAACAAGCAGCAATGTCTGCTGAGCAAGTGAAGAAAATGATCAGGATGACTACAAAGGTTCTGAATACCAACTCGTTTAGTCTGTCATGAAACTAGATGCCTTCCGTATGCACTAAACTTTAAATATATATAACTTTTAAAAATTATTTCCCCCAACTGCCCTTTTGCCAGGAGACTCAGTGTCATTGCTGATGATTTGGACGACCACAACCGTAGAAAGGGATATAATGGAATCGAGAACCTCCACTTATTTATTTTTGCAAGAAATATTCACTTAACACAAAGAATTTGAGGATTGACAGTCTTATCCTACCTAACAGAATAATCATCTAGATAAATAACCAGCTTTTTTTCAGTCTAAATAATTGAAATAAAAAAATTAACTTTATTAATTACAATAAACGTGAAAGTTTCAGACCTAGCTTGTGCTAATTACCAAATTTGCAACATATAGAAAGTTAAAGTTACCATGAGAAGACCATTTAATATATAGAAAACTAACATCTAATATACCTTCCTAAGTAGTAATTACATTCTTAGAAACTATATAAAACTTAAATTTCCAGCATTTTACAAACATACTGAGATATACACACATAAATATGCCTTAAGAATATTCCGTAATTTTGATAAAACATTCCTAAATTAAAAATTAGGGCTAATATACATAACATACTACCACTACTTTTATTTTATTATATATGGTTATACATATTAACTTGTAAAATAAAAAGAAATACTGTCAAATTTCTGTACTTCAGAAAGCTAAAATTACATGCTTCAGTACAGTAGTACATAGCAGAACTCTAAAAATCCTGAAACCTTGTAGTTTGTCTAAATCAGGAGCAATGACAGCCTTTTTGAAATAAATCTAATGCCTATCCCCAAAAGAGGTATCTGAACTTAAACAAAGATTCAGATAATCCAGAATACTTAGTTTAAAACCAAACCAAACTGAACTGCCAGATCACCACAGGATACATTAACTTCTGGCTCCATCTGCTGGAGTCACAAAATATTTCAAAATACAACATACAACACTAAGAAGCAAATAATCTATCACTTCTCATCACACAGACAAAAAACTTCATGAATTTAAATAAGAAAATTAGTTCATATTCAATAATTTCCAAAATGACAAAATTAAGTTAAAACCAATATTTCGGTGGAACTGAGGCTCTGATCCAATTGTCAAAAAGTGACTTATATAATAAAAAAAGTTCTACCAAGAAAGCATAAGCCTCAGAGAAAAGACTACAAGTTTGCTTTTCAATAAGAAGTGTTGCGAGAACTTCAAAATTAGAATAACTTCTGCATGTTTCCTCAGAAATAAAGCAAAAAATAAAGAACAATTTTAGCAATGAGTTATGAAACTTTTTACCTTAATATACCTCTTATTAACAAAAAAGCAGTACATATTCACTGTAGAAATATTATACAATGCAAATACCAAAAAAAAATTCATATCATATAATCCTACCACCCAGAGAAAAACATTTTTTCCAACATCTTTCTATATCAACCAATACTCATCTACATCTATAATCACCAAAAAAGCACTCCACTGTTTAGCTCTACCAAAATTTAATTAGGCAAATTTCCTACTTTGAACACTTAGATTGTTTCTTATTTTTATTGTTATAAACATTATCTCAATACATACCCAGTAACTATAGTGAGGCACATTATAATAAATGACTGACTATTGAGACCAAGTAACTAGTATCATTTACCTAACCATAGCACATTAAAATTTATTACGGACTGACTTTTGATTTAGTATTTATACATAAGTAAATATAATACCAACTTTTTTTAAGTTTGATTGCTTATAATCTAAAAGTTTGATTTTTTTTTGATCTTCTGTGGGACGTGAAAATGGATAAAACAAAGATGGA
Source organism: Equus przewalskii (assembly GCF_037783145.1). Classification (NCBI taxonomy): domain Eukaryota; kingdom Metazoa; phylum Chordata; class Mammalia; order Perissodactyla; family Equidae; genus Equus; species Equus przewalskii. The sequence goes on from NC_091834.1 coordinate 106,490,018, forward strand.
TTTTGGATTGCTCCTTCATGATGTCCAAAATAGCATACTGTCTATTCTTGTTGACAAATCAAAATAAAGCACACATACCTTGCAAAGACTAGTCAGACAGATTCATTGTGGTTATCTTTTAACTGACTGAATCTCAAACTGGGCAATCATGTTATAAATGTGTGTCTCTCTCTGGTCTGAAGTGAGTAGGGATAGCCTAGCAAAACTTGGGCCCCACTGGGGAAAAACACCTCAAAAACTGAAGAATTCTTTCCTGACTTTAAGGCTGCAACTTTAATTCCATCATTCTCCTACCTTCCAAAGATGTATGTTATTTGGTTTTTATTTTAATTTTAAACTCACATTACATAAAATTATCACTTTAAAGTAAATAATTCAGTGGCATTTAGTGCATTCACAACGCTGTGCAACCACTACCTGCATCTAGTTCCAAAACACTTTCATCATCACAAAAGGAAAACTCATTGATCAGTTGTATCAGTTTTTCAATTTATGGAACATAAGAGTTTCATATTTTTCTACTAATTTTCTAACACTATACAAGATATAAAAAGTGAATACAAACAGGTACTTTCTTACCCTTTTCCTATTTTAACAGTAAAAATAGCAACAATACAAATTTTAGCTACCATTTTGATTTGTCATCTCTGCCCACTTTGTACCATCCTACAATAAATGTAGTTGCTGGCATGTCACAGCCCATACCGAGCAAATGATGGGACATGCCTCACAGCATCCAGCGGACAAGTGACAAAGACTCCTGGCTAAAACTGTTAATGACCAGAGGATCACCATTCTGCCTCACTCCAGCTCCAGTACCTATTTTTGCGTACTACATTTTTTAAGCTGTTTGAATCATTTTCTCACTGTAGACAGAGATACATCTTGCTACATGATACAGAGATTTAGGACTGATTTTTATTTTCCTACTTTACCAAATTCTGGCCCAGAGAAGCGAAGTGGCATTCCAAGGTAATATGGTTAACATGTAACATCTCAAACCCATGTGTCCAAAATCCAAACACTGTATTTAAGCCAAACTAAATATATTTACACATGCTAAAGCATTATTGACACATATTTTAGCCTCTAATCCATATGTGATTTACACATTAAAGGCACAATCAAAAACATCCATACTGACAACTTTTTAGGCTAAGTCATTAAATTTCTTTTCAAATTAAGTTTGTTTTTCACCAAAGTATTCCTAATGATACAATTAATAACTGTTATTCATTCAATGAATCTTTATTGAACATTTCCAGTGTGAAGTACTGGAACAGGTGCTCCAAAAGAGATCAAGAATTTAAGACTAATCTGAGTCCTCAAAGAATTCAGCATAAATTCAGGAATAGTTTTACCAAAAGAAATAATAATTCTAAGAAAATCTCATGTCACAAGATGATAAATGACTGACAAACAAATATGGATGATATAACTGCACTGGGGTAAAGGAAATAATCAGCCTTTTTGGGGACTACTAAACACTGGCCCTGAACTGACACTAACTCCAGTAGACCAAAAATGTCAGTGTGGTCCACCAGTCAGAGCAGGGGCTTACAGAGTTAGGTAGGCAACGGAGTTACAGCTCAGCTCTCATGTGTCTTAGAGTGGGTCCCTGAACCCTCTCTGTAGTTCCAGTTCCAGAATGATAACGGGAATAGACATTTCAAACTCTGCAAGAATCTCCACACTGACCTGGGAAATGAGGGCTATTACAGTGGGAAAGGCCAAGCGGAAGCCACCAGAACTGCCTCTAATTGGGAAAACAGTAAACCAAAAGCAATACTGCATCCCTGAAGGGAATACAGAGACGAGTGCCACCATCAAGGACTTGAAAGATGCAGGGGTGTTGATTCTCACGTCCCCAAGACAGATGGATCCTGGAGAATGACAGTGGATTACTGTAAGCTTAACCAGGTGGTGACTCCAACTGCAGCTGTTGCACCAGATATGGCTTCACTGCTTGAGTAAATTAACACATCTCCTTGCATCTGGTACGTGGCCACTGATATGACAAATGCTTTTTTCTCCATCCCTGTCCATAGGGCCCACCAGAAGTGGTTTGCTTTCAGCTGGCAAGGCCAGCAATGTACCTTCACTGCCCTACCTCAGGGGTATATCAACTCTCCAGCTCTGTCATAAATGAATTCACAAGGATATTGATTCCTTTTACCTTCCACAAGGTATCACACTGGCCCACCATATTGATGACATTTTGCTGACTGGACCTAGTAAGCAAGAACTAACAACTCCTCTAGACTTATTGGTGAGACATTTTCATGTCAGAGGGTGGGAAACAAATCCAACAAAAATCCAGGGGCCTTCTACCTCAATGAAATTTCTAGGAGTCCAATGTTGAGGAGCATGTTGAGACATCCCTTCTAAGGTGAGGGCTAAGTTGTTGAATCTGGCCACTCTTACAACCAAAAAAGAGGCAAAATGCCTAGTGGGCCTCTTTGGATTTTGAAGGCAACATATTCCTCATTTCAAGGTGTTACTCTAGTCCATTTAATGAGTGACATGAAAAACTGCTAGTTTTGAGTGGGGCCCAAGAAAAAAGGAAGCGCTACAAGTCCAGGCTGCTGTGAAAGCTTCTCTGCCCTTGGGCCATATTATGCAGCAGCTCCAATGGTGCCTGAGGTTTCAGTGGCAGACAGGGATGCTGTCTGGCCCTTTGTCAGGCCTCTACATATGAATTGCAGTGCAGGCCGTTAGGATTTCAGAGTAAAGCTAAGCCATCCTCCGTGGATTAACTACTATCCTGAGAAGTGGCTTTTAGCCTGCTACTGGGCCTCAGTCGAGACTGAACACCTGACCATGGGCCACCAACTTACCATCCAACCTGAGCTGCCCATTGTGAACTGGGTGTTATCTGACCCACCAAGCCATAAAGTTGGGGACGCACAGCAATACTCCATCATCAAATGGCAGTGGTACATATATATACAATCAGGCCCAAGTAGGCCCTGAAGGCACAAGCTACATGAAGAAGTGGCCCAAGTTCCCATGGCCCCTACTCCTGCTACACTGCCTTGTCTCTCCCAGGCTGCACCTGGAGCCTCATGGGGCGTTCTCAATGTCAGCTGATCTGACAGAGGAAGAGAAGCCTCAGGCCTGGTTACAGATGGCTCTGCACGATATGCAGGCACCACCTGAAAGCAGACAGCTGCAGCACTACTGCAGCCCCTTTCTGGGACATTCCTGAAAGACAGTGGTAAAGGGAAAACTCCTAGTGGGCAGACCTCCCAGCAGTGCACCTGGCTGTTCACTCTGCGTGGAAGGAGAAATGGTGAGATGTGTGATTATACACTGACTCCTGGGCTGTGGCCATGGTTTAGCTGGATGGTCAGGGACTTGGAAGGAAGATGATTGGAAAATTGGTGACAAGGAAATATGAGGAAGAGGTATGCAGACAGACCTCTCTGAATGGTGAAAAAAAAAAAAAAAAAAAAAAAGTGAAGATATTTGTATCCCATGTGCCTGTTCATCAAAGGATGCACTCAGCAGAGGAGGACTTTAACAATCAAGTGGATAGATGATGAGTTCTGTCAGCACCAGTCAGCTTCTTTCCCCAGCCACCTCTCTCATCACCCAAGGGGCTCATGAACAAAGTGGCCATGGTGGCAGGGGTGGAGGATATGCATGGGCTCAGTATGACAGACTTTCACTCACGAAAGCTGATCTGGTTGTGGCCAAAACTGAGTGCCCAACCTGTTAGCAGCAGAGACCAACACTGAGCACCCAATATGGCACCATTCCCTGGGGTTATCAGCCATCCACCTGGGGGCAGGTTGATTGCACTGGACCACACCCATCCTGGAAAGGGCAGCGTTTTGTCCTTACTGGAACAAACACTTAATCTGGATACAGATTTGCCTTCCCTGCACACAATGCTCCTGCCAAAACTACCATCCACAGACTTATTCACCATGTGGTATCCCACACAGCATTGCTTCTGGTCAAGGAACTCACTTAATAGCAAAAGAAGTGCTACAACAGGCCCATGCTCTTGGAATTCATTGGTCTTGCCATGTTCCCCACCATCCTGAAGTAGCTGGCTTAACAGAATGGTGGAATGGCCTTCTGAAGACTCAGTGACAGTGCCAGCTAAGTGGCAATACCTTGCAGGGCTGGGGCAAGGTTCTCCAGAAGGTTGTATATGCTGAGTTTGCAGTGAATATACGGTGGTGTTTCTCCTATAGCCAGTTTTCTCCCAAATTTCAGGAATCATGGGGTAGAAATGGGAGTGGCACCACTCACCATTACCCCTAGTCACCCACTAACAAAATTTTTGTTTCCTGCCCCTGTGACCTTATGTTCTGCTGGCCTAGAGGTTTTGGCTCTAAATGGAGCAATGCTTCCACCAGGAGACATATCAATGATTCTGCCACCCATCCACTTTGGGCTCCTGATGCCTCTAAATTAACATCAAGGAAGGGAGCTACAGTGCTGGCTGGGGTGATTGATCTTGACTACCAGGGGAAATTGGACTACGATTCCACAATGGAGGTAAGGAAGAGTATGTCTGGAACACAGGAGATCCCTTATAGTGTCTCTTAGTATTTCCATGCCCTGTGATGAAGGTCAATAGAAAACTACAACAACTCAATCTAGGCAGGATTACTAATGGCCTAGACCCTTCAGGAATGAAGATCTGGGTCATCCTACCAGGTAAAGAGCTACAAGTAGCTGAGACGCTTGCTGGAAGCAAAGGAAATACAGAATAGGTAGTGGAAGAAGGTAATTATAAATACCAGCTATGACCAGGTGAACAGTTACAGCAATGAGTGCTGTAAGTGTCATGAGTATTTCCTCCTTAGTTTTATTACAAATGTTTGTGTGTGTGTGTGTGTATACACATATATTAGGCAAATTACCTTGTTTTTGTGAAAGATGAAATGAGTGGAGCATATTAAAACAGAACCAAAGCAGCCATTTCAGAGGAACTGCCTTGCACATCTTGTCTGCTCTCTCTTCCAAACTTGACCAAAACACCAACACTGCAAGAGGTCAGTAAGGATTCCTGCTTATAAGGATTGATGAAATTGAACTTTGCTGATGACCAAATCGCTAACCAACCAATGAAGTACAAACCTAGCCTTACCTCATCTAGCACCAATGAACTCATCTTTAATATAACTTATCTCACCTTCCTCCCTTTTTCCCATAAAAACCCTGAGCCCCTCTCCTGTAATTGGGACATTATTTGGATTTCTACCTCAATCTATGCTCCCTGAAGTCCAATTCTTTGATCCCAAATAAATGCTTTGCCTCTTAAACTGGCTTCTGTTTTTGTAGGTTGACATATGGTGTCAGAAGTGAGATCTGAAGTGATTTCACCTTCGTAGACCAGCATCCCCTGGAAACAGGTTTGGTACCAACACAAGCCCCCTTCTGTGCTCAGCCGCTTCCACAGACAGCCAACTCCTCTGATCATGGGAACTCTCAGGCTCAAATCTCCTTCCCATTGGTTGAAGTCAATGCCCTTTTTTTAGGGATTGGAAGCAAGTGCCCAGGAGACTATTGTCTCAGTGCCAGCATGACAGTCACTGCTGCAGGAGGGGACTCCTTCAGCTGTTTTCCTTAGTCGGTGAGTGCTCTAACCAAGTTAAGAGATTTTCCTGTGGTCATTTTTGTTTGTGCACTCTTCTTTACCATGGAACTTTCATTTTCTAAAGTTTCCTGAGAAAAGCTTCTCCCTCCAGCTGGTTTTATATTTAAAAACGACGGTCTTTCCTCTTGTAAATTTCTGTCCCAGTGGACCAATAATACTAAAGATAATTTAAAATGACAGTGGCCACTTTGAAGCTCCATCTTTAATTTCTAAAGAGTCAAGTGCGCCACCCTGCAGCACACCTGCTTAAAACTATGGTCTTGGAAACTGTAAATATTTACAAAGAACAGTAAAATCTTACTAAGCTTGTTTAGTGCTCTGAGAGCTTGGCTTTGTAACCATCAGGTCGGAGGCCCCAAAATATGGTCCGACAAAAATGTACGTTGCATCCCATTTGCATTCAAAATATGGCTGGACAGAAGTGCGAACTGGACTCCATTTGCGGCTGGCATCCTACCAAGCTGCTGCCAGCCTTAGGGGAATTACACTGGCCATCAGAAGGAATGTTCCAATTAGATAAGAGCATTTAAGAAATGCACTTAAAAGTAAAGGCTTCAAAATTCCAAAATAGCCTTATTGAAAGTTTTGTTGCAAAATGCTAATGAAAAATTAAGATATAAGAGGTACCTAAAAGAAAAGACCATACAAAAGTCTGTTAATGGCTGTACAGACCCTCTATATCTACCTTGAAAGGAAGGCCCCTGTATGGGTTCCTTCCAGAGTTAGGACTCTGAGAGGTTTTTCTGGTAAACTGCTGTTATTCCCTTAAATAGTCAGGGAGAAACTAAAATTAAAAATTAATGGAGTTATTTGATACTGCCAGGAATATTTACTGTTTGTCCTGGCTGAAACCTGATAAGATATTTGAAAGGATTTAGTAATTTATGATGAGAAATTTGGCCAAATTGGAAGCTGAATTCACAGCCCGATAGTTTTTTTTATAGGCCTTCTTTCCTAATTTAAAATAAAACTATGTACCCAGAGAGAAAGAAGCAAATTAGGAATGACGTAGTTGGACAGGAAGACCAAACTATAATGCCATTTAAGTTACAATTTCTGAGGAATTGAGGGCAACTTTCCTTATCTCGCAAATCTTTGCAAAACCAGAAATGCAGCTCTAGAGGCAGTTCAGATTCCACCCAGTCCCTTTGACGAATTCCAAAAACCTCTCTTATTTATCTCAAAAAGCTTGCAACCTCTCTGGGAACTGTCATCCAGATAATCACCAGTTTCTAGGACTGAAGGAAAAAGAAAAGAAAAAAACGGTTATAGAAAACACCCTTGCCCAAAATCTAGCATCTTGTGTCTTCTCCATAAATATTAGCAGAAAAAAGCTCTAGCCAACTAAGCAGAGAATCTTAATTTATTCAATCTGCCACAAACAAAATTTGGATTCAATTATTCTTTCATAACTAGTGATCTCTGTGTTACTGTACCTGATTTATGGCAGTATTTTTAAAACAATAGCTGTGGGATCTCTATGTATGTGTCCACATATATGTATGTTATACATGTGTGATAGTTTTCTACCTCCAGACGGTATAATTTCTAAAGGAGCTCTATTAAATTGGCTTAAAGTAAGCACTTACATAAATTATTTCTAAATGTAATAGAAATTAGCCCATATGAATTTCAATATCAGGTAATCTAGGAAAACATTTGGCACTAAAGCTAATTTAAGTTTGTTATCTTCAGAGTTATAAGCATTAAATATAAAACTTTTGTTCTACCGAGGTTTACCAAAAGCCAAATAAATTTATGTTATCTATGTTACAAAATTTGGCAACAAAAAATTTTGGCTGCCTTTGTCTACTGTCTCATGAAATTTTTGTAGGTAATCTAAACATAATTATTGGGAACAAGTAAACTAAATAGTTGTAACTAAGATTAAAGGGTTTTTAGGTGAACTTTTTAATAATAATTATGTGTTATGGTACATGTACTTAAAAATTAACTTCAAAACCTTTTGGTAACTGGAAACCTCACAGTTTTGCTAAATTAAGTTAAATTATAAAAACTTACTGAGTATCTAGATCATTTCCAAATAAGATAAAATATTAGACATTAATCCTGAACATAAGTTTACCTACTTTAGGATTCTTATTGCAGAAAAAGTTAAAATATTTGGGTTTATTAATAAATATGCTTTGCACCATGCTGAGAAATTTTCTATGAGAATGCACATGTTTCTAGAAAGTATTTATAATTCTGCCAATCCACAGAATGCTAATATAAAAGACAATTCATAATTGCTTCTTAGTTTTCACTAAAAATTAAGGCTTCAAAGGGTTAAGAATTCTAATCAATATAGGTGACTAAAGCTACTAAAAATTAGTAAGGGAAACATTTCTGTATACAAGGAAAGTAAGATGTACATTTTCAGTAAAAAAGGTATAAGGAAGGGAGAAATTTCTGCTTGTTTTGCTAAGAAAGTAAATTGTCCTCAAGTACTAGGAAGGAGGAAAGGTGTGGGACAAATTCTGAATGTGAAAAAGAAAGTTATAAAAGGTCTGTGGAAGACAAACCCTGAGGAAAGAGTTTTGTCCTTGGTCTAGTTGACTAAGATTGAAATGAATTAAGTAGATGAGTTTTAATATCAAAAGTAAGCTAGTGAAAAATTAAAATTTGGTTTTCTCTCTCTTAAAAAGACAGTTTTCTTGAACTTTTAGTCTGTTCTTGATAAAGAGATTATGACGGGTTTTTTTTTCAGCTTTGAGTAGCCTACCAAAAAGTCAGGGATTCTATGTTTTATCAAAATAAATTTCCTGTACTGTTTTTATCAGGTCTTTAATCACAAGAGTTAATGGTTTTCTTACAACTATTTAAATTTCTGTATTTGCCTGAAAATCTTTTACTGTCACTTTGGTTAAACAGATAATTAAGTACTGTTTCATACTGATCTATGATCCTATTTGACCAAGCATTCTAAAATCTTTTGATATTTTTGACAAAGCTACCAAAATTCAAATTTTTTTAAAAAGTCTTTCTTTTGATCTGAAAGTAACTTGGAGAATTTCCAGCAGGCCCCTGGGACTTCTCAAAGAATATGACCACTCTTCTTATAAAGAGGGAAATACTAAACTACTTAGGCTTGTTTGGTATGTTAAATTACATGGGAAACATTGTCAAATAAGTGATGATGAGCCTCCTTTATGGATATCTTGCATGCATATATGTTATTAGCATAAGCATTTTAGAAATTATGTGAAATTTTAAAAATTTCTAGTATGTCCTGGCAGAATGTTATCACTTGCAATTCTAGTTATCTTAAAATGTTATATGTCACATAAATAACCAAACTTCCTTGTCAATTGCATTATAATTTTAAGTCTTTTATCATCTATAGATAGTTATTGTTTATTCTGATGCTTTTGCAAATATGTTTTCTTCTCAGAGAGATTCATGGCAAGGCCTCTGACACTCTAGAATACAGGTTTCTGATAAACTGTCAGATCATAAAACTGAATTGGGTAAGAAATTACAGAACTGTAATGGAGAAACTGATGGCTTCATATAACTGCTAACAAAAGATCAAGAACTGATTACGTGGGACTACGTGAACCAAGGAGGATGCTCTAACATTTTATTTTTCCAGATTTAATGAAATCTTTTCTCTTAAGCTATCAAAAATTTGGTAAGATATACCTTTGTGAACAAATATGAAACATTTACTTTTCTCCCTACCTGATCCCTTTAGAATCAGAAACTCTTAGTGAGCATTCTTATTTTCACTTAAATAATCAGGCCAAGTTTTTTTTGTTTTTGTTTGTTCGTTCATTTGAGGAAGATTAGCTGTGAGCTAACATTCACTGCCAATCCTCCTCTTTTTGCTGAGGAAGACTAGCTCTGAGCTAACATCTGTGCCCATCTTCCTCTACTTGATATGTAGCACACCTGCCACAGCGTGGCTTGATAAGTGGTGTGTAGGTCCACACCTGGGATCCAAACTGGTGAACCCTGGGCCACCAAAGCAGAGCACACAAACTCAACAGTTACACCACTGGGCCAGCCCCAGGCCAAGTTTCTAATATAAACAAATTAGTTTTACCATGATTAACTTTGGTTAAAAAAAAAAAAATGATGGTAATTGTGGAGAGAGAAATTATGTTACACCTTTGTAGATGCTGGATTCTAGACCTATTAACTGTATTTAAGGTTTTGTTACATACCTATAGACTGGCCTCAGGTATTGCCTTTAGTCTTGCAGTGCCCTCTTTAGAAAACATGAACTGACACCACATGGGATGGTCACTAGCAGGATCAGTGTCTCTTGGTATGCTACTCATGCTACTGTGACCAGCTACTGTAAGTCTCTGATGTCTTATGCTCAAGCCTACCATCAACAGGTTAAGGAAGCTTTCCTGGATTCTAATTTAAAGAATGCTATTGGTCAGAGTCTGGAGCCTGCTGTCTGCATATTCTGGATATGAGACCAGAAGAAGACAGCCCTAGAGCCCCACTGGAAAGGACCTTATGAAGTGCTCCTAACTACTGACACTGCTGCAGAACTAGAAGGCAGTGAACCTTGGAGATACATCTCACATTTAAAAAGGTCTGCACCTGACATCTGGTCCTGTACAAACACTGGAGGCTTCCAAATCAAACTGACTAGGAAAAGAAGCTGCCAACATCTGAGGCAGATCGCTTTCCCAAGATGGCCAGACCAGGCCTGCATACCTTTCATTTGCTGTTGTTTCTTACCTCATTTTCTCCTTCTCTTTCTTGGAAAGACAATACTATTATCCACATCTCCCAACCTATCACAAAAGGTGGAAATCTTTCTGACTGTTGGGTTTCTCATCAAAAGTCTCATTCTGTCCACGAATCTAGAGAATCCTCTAGTACATTTAATTAACAATCTCTCTTCCATTCCTCCCCTGATTCATTGTACTAAGTGTCTAGAACTTCTCATCTAACTAATCAAACCTCCAGAGATTTAAGAGGTGACATTTGTAACTGTTGTAAATACCTCATTTTACTTGGGTGAACACCTCTGGAAAGGCAGAAACAGAAGCAGACAGAATATGGGCACAAGCCAAATGGTTAAATGCAGTGCCCACTGACACCCTGTGGTTCTTGGATCTCTAGAGCTGGCTGCCCTCAGACACTGCCTCCTGGTTCAGGTCTATTCCCCAATTTGGACTTAGTATTTTGTTTACTATTTTAGAATTCTTGTTGTTGTAAAACTTTGTCTCCTCTGTGTAGCCTGACATTATAAAAACACCAGTTGGGTACTGATCACTCAGCACTTTGACCTGATTACTAGGGCTTGTGAAACTCAACATGAGAAACTTCAAGGAACTGAGAAGATATTTACCCTTAAAGGAACTTAATTGGTAGAGCCTTTCTCTGCCCTGGAACTCTTGTTGCTCAAATGTGGCCTAATGGGTCCTAAGGAAAGCACTTTCCCTTTTATGTGGAACATGACACACCAGGAATGAGCCTTCATGGCAACAAGGGACCAATGCTCCTGTGACAGCTGATCAGCAATGCTTTCCAATAGTAGATCAGTGATGCTTTCAGAGAAAGATTTTGATCAAAAGGGGGAAAACGTGAAAGATGACATGAGCGGAGCCATATTAAAATAGAGCTAGAGCAGCCACTTCAGAGGAACTGCATTGCACGTCTTGTTTTCTTTACCTTCCAACCTGGACCAAACCACCAACATTCCAAAGAAGTCAGTAAGGGACAAGGTTACCTTACCTGTTGGACTGATGGAATTGGACTCTGCTGATGACTGGATCACTAACCAATCAACAAAGGACAAGTTTAGCCTTTTGCCTAATGATCGAACCTCTGGCCAATCTATGAAATACCAATCTAGCCTTACCTCATGGAGCACCAATGAACTCTTCTTTAATACAACTTACCTCATCCTCCCTTTTTCCCATAAAAACCCTAGGCCCCTCTCCTCTAAATGGGACACTATTTGGGTTTCTACCTGAACCTGTGCTCCCCAAAATGCAACTGTTTGATCCCAAATATACATTCTGCCTCTTAAACTGGTTTCTGTTTTTGTAGGTTGACAGAACCATTTTTTAAAAATGAGGAAAAAAGGGAGTATTTGTCACATTTCAGGAAGGGACAGGATCTTCTAAACACAAAAACAATTAGAGAAATCAAAGGGAGACGAAGACTGGACAACATAAAAATGTAAAAATTCTGTAAATCAAAAAAACAAATAAAATTAAAAAGCAAAATAACAACTAGAAAAACATATTTACAAAAATCAAATACAATGCTGCTGTGCTTCACACATAAAGTAAGATCACATAATTCAATATGAAGAAAAACGAGGGGTAAGGGGCAATGAAACACATAAAGAAGATCTATGCTTAGGTCTTTTATACATTTTATAAGTTAAAATTCAAAGTCCTACCTCACTAAAAATTTTGAGAAAATGGCAGAGCCAAGATTGGAAGGCAGGTCATTTAGCTTCCAAGCAATATACCATATCGCCTAGAGTAAGTAACTCATTATTTTTTTTTTAAACCACATTAATGTTAAAGTTTGCACTTGACAAAAGAGTTTTTCCCCCTTTTATCATACATTTTGAAAGGACTAAAGAAACTAATAGCAAATAAATAAAAAGAAACTACAGCTTTTTTTAGGTTTTAAATGGAGGTTGAATTCTTCTGACATATCTAGATGAACCAAAATTCTCTCGAATAAAGTTAAACGAAAATGTATTTATCAAAATCATTCTAAGTATAAAAACTGCTTCTTGATTAAGTAAAACAGAAAAGCCATTCACTACTAATGAAGAATAACAATGGTAAGTAAAATCTGATTTTCTGATTTTATTAAGGACTTAAATGGTTTACTGGAGGAATATGCAAATTACAAAAGAAACTAAGAAAAGAAAAATGTAAAAATACAGTACAGTAAAACATTAAAACAGGGGCTGGCCCTGTGGCCGAGTGGTTAAGTTCGCGCGCTCTGCTGCAGGCGGCCCAGTGTTTCGTTGGTTCGAATCCTGGGCGCAGACATGGCACTGCTCATCAAACCACGCTGAGGCAGCGTCCCACATGCCACAACTAGAAGGACCCACAACGAAGAATATACAACTATGTACTGGGGGACTTTGGGGAGAAAAAGGAAAAAAATAAAATCTAAAAAAAAATTAAAACATTACCTGTGATTACACGAAGCAATAAATACTAACCATGAATGAGGGAGCCATTCAGCCACTGAATGTAGTAGTTCTGAGGAAAGGAGAGCAGGATCTCATTGCTGATGATGGAGAAGGGGAGGAGCAGCACAGCGCCAGCGGAAACCGCTAGGGTGAAGGTGCTCAAAGACAGCCTGCAAGAGAAGGGCCGCGTCAACCGGGGGCAGGGAAGACGGAGGGGGCTCAAACAGGACAGGCACTCTCACGCTTATGCTTACTGTGTAATCCAAAAGGAATTACATAAGAATTTCATTAACTACATGTAGTTGGGGGCAGGGAAGACGGAGGGGCTCAAACAGGACAGGCACTCTCACGCTTATGCTTACTGTTTAATCCAAAAGGAATTACATAAGAATTTATTAACTACATGTAGTTGGGGGGCAAACGATATACATACGACCCCAGAAGTTTAACTAGATGAACTCTAAGACTCCTTACTCTGAAAATATCATTTAGGCTAATGACCAGGCCCTAAAAGACAGATGTACTGAAGACAGAATACTTGACACACTTTACAAAGAATAAATTGTAGCCTCATTCCTCTTTTAACTGTAAGCATTTATTTCACAATTGCATTTAATTAGCAACTCTGGCAATATGTGCTAACAGCAATGCAACAACTGCTTCAGGTGAAAACAATACTGGTGAAAGCAGTATGAAAAACAAATTAATTTAAAATGGTTGTTTCAGGGGAAAAAACTTACAAAGCCATTGCCCTGCTACCTCTTAAAATGGGTAAAGGTTAAACAAATTATATCAGGAAACAGTGGAGAACTATTAAACAATATTTAAAACACTGTTTTGTCATTTTTTAAAATAAGATCTCTCTAATATGTACTAATATGGAAAGATGTCTAAAATAAATTAAGTCAAAAAAGCAAACTGAAGAAAAGCATAGACAATAAACACAAAACATGCTCTCCTCCCCCCACCAAAAACATGCATATATACACACAGGAAAATAGAGGTACAAGAAAAATCTAGCATAATATATGACAATCCTATAAGAGAATGGGATTATAAGGGGCTTTCACTTTCTCAGTTATATATGTCTGATGTGTCTAAAATGTTATATCTAATTTTTTTAAAGATTTTAAAAAGACTAACATGGCAAAGGAAAAGTGAACCTGATTAATACTAGAGATGTAACCTTAATTCAATATCCATCCATTAAAATTAATATAGGAAGAGTGAAATAAATGTAAGAAGAGGCAAGAAAAATCACACTAAATGCTCAAAATACACATCTGGTAGAGTAACTTTGAGGCCAATGCCATCTTGTGGCAAACAATAGAAGTGTTTTCCTAACTTAAAGGCCAAAAACAACCATGAAACCTCCTCTGTTCAGTAAATCACTGATAAATATTTAAATGCAGACCATATGATACATACC